>NC_136402.1:9519911-9728207 GCF_965140285.1 Lepidochelys kempii | reverse complement strand
AGGTGCAACAAGGATTCCTCGTTGTTTTTGCTGATACAGACTAACACGGCTACCACTCTGAAACCTATCTAGTTTCCGGTTCTCTTTGTCAGCAATGGAGAACTGCTTCAGCCCAATTGGCATATTGCCTTGTCACGGAGTTCTCGGGCGATACTCTGGAACTGCTCCCTACGAAGCCAGGCAGGACTCTGGGGAAGTCTCCTTTCTGCGAGCAGACTGTCTTCAGGACACACAGCTCACACAACTTCCACCTTCCTGGGTCTGACCTCGGAGCATTCAGCATCCTCTGCCCCTCCATGCTCTTCCCACAGCGAGTCCGCTCAGGCGGGCTCCTGGGGAAGCCAGAGGGTCCTGCCCCCAATTCCACAGTCAGACGTGACTCTCAGCCAGTCAGTAAAACAGAGGTTTATTAGACGACAGGAACATGGTCTAAAACAGAGCTTGTAGGTACAGAGAAGAGGACCCCTCAGCCAGGTCCATTTTGGGGAGCAGTGAGCCAGACAACCACGTCTGCACTTCACTCCATGTCCCCAGCCAGCCCCAAACTCTCTCCAGCCCCTCCCCCTCTGGGCTTTGTCCCTTTCCCGGGCCAGGAGGTCACCTGATTCCTTTGTTCTCCAAGCCTTTAGCTCTCACCTTGCAGGGGGGAAGGGCCCAGGCCATCAGTTGCCAGGAAACAGGGTGTTGGCCATTCTCTGTGTCCAGACCCCTGCACACACCTGCCCTCTAGGGCTCTGCAACGATCATACACCTTATCCCACCCCCTAGATACTTAAGAACTGCCTAGGGGAAACTGAGGCACCCCCACAATATTCAGAGGAAACATTAAGAACAGTCCCGCTTTATCACACGCCTCTCTCCCTTAGTAGCAACACCATCACCAGGGTTTCTATACTTTGACGAGGTGCTGCAGAATAATGGGGCGTTCATATTATTGATCCAACTTGTCAGAAATTAGTTGTCATTCCTTTTCACAAGCTTCATGTTTTCAGCCAGTGTGCTGGTCCTGAGCTTCAGGTTTTTAGCTGCGCGGTTGGCTTGGAATGACTTTGTGCCAGGTTTTTCTCTCATGGATTCCAGCATGTGGATGGTATGGTGTGTCAGTTTATCTGCAGATGCCAACAAAGTATCTCAATGCTGAAGCAATTCAGAGAGACGACAGCTCAAACAACGTGTCATACGTTATGTCAAGATCCATCAAGAATTCAGGGGACTGACTTCTTTTCAGCAGCCCAACAAACTGGGCCTCTCTTGGTGTGTCATGAGATGCAGCCTGAAGGGGAAGGCCCAATGACTGCGATTATGTCAGACAGCAAATACAGTGCAATATGAATCTGACACCCCCAATCTTTCTCAGCTGCTCAGCCACTTAGTTCTGTCTTGGTTTTAGGTGAGCGGCTGTAAAGCGTATACAGTTTGTCAAAGATTTCCAAGTGATTTACAGCTCTTACTTCAGTTAACGTTTCAGCAGCTGCCAAATCCAACCTGTGGTTCAAACACGACCTCGCTAGACCATTTGGGTACTTCTTCACAATACAGCTCGCTACGCCAGAGTTCTTGCCAAGCATAACACCAGCACCATCACTCGCAAATGCTACAAGAGTCATTGTGATCGGAATTCTATTTCTTGAGACATTTCAGCCCACAATCTACAGTGCCTGAAGCCGCCGAATGTGGAAGTGCAATCAGATCAAGAAACATGAAGTGAGGATCATCGTCTTCAAAGTGTCACATTTTCAATAGATTCTAATTGTTGATTCATTGCTCAGAGTAGTTGATTCATCAATAGACATGGCAATCTTTCCGTCTCTCTCCGGCATCTGAGCACACATTCGTCGTTTGCAATGCTTTCGGTGCATTGCAGACGAGAGAGGGTCTAGCATGTTTGTAGCACTGAATTATGAGCACTTTTGGGGGAGGGATAGCTCAGTGGTTTGAGCATTGGCCTGCTAAACCCAGGGTTGTGAGTTCAATCCTTGAGGGGGCCATTTAGGGATCTGGGGCAAAAATTGGGGATTGGTCCTGCTTTGAGCAGGGGGTTGGACTCGATACCTCCTGAGGTCCCTTCCAACCCTGATATTCTATGATTCTATGACTGATACCAATATCTACACCATGTAGTATCTGGAATTCAGTTCAATCGGGGTGATCAGCGTAGGGTTTGCTACGTTTAGCAATGTAATATGCCATTTGCTTTACCTGCACCGTTGTGTCAGGTTCTGGTTTTGTCATGTTAACCACCACTTCAACTTCAAAAGTTGTGGTTTCTGCTTCTTCTGAAAGCTGTAAAGCTAATGCAGAGGCAGCTGAATCTTTCTCTTCCTTTATCTTCATGGGCAGAGATGTTAATTTGGACTTTCAGCTAGGTCCATAAGGAGAAACAGAAAACTACCACCACCCGACTGCTATGGAGAGACCTTGGTGAAACTTTGCTACAGACAAGGCATCCAAGCTTACTATCATGGCAGGACAACCAAGGATAAGCCCTCTTCTTCAGTATCCACTAACCAGACTTCATGCCAGCTGATCTTTGGCTGTTGAAGGGTAATCTTCACGGTTCGCTTTCACTGCAATAGCCACCTCAGTGAACTCCATTCCAGGAAGAGCTCTGTTTTTGTGTTTGTGTCTGCAGTCGATGCACGGCTGCTGCTGTCTTGGTCAGCGTCTTTAGCCTTCCCAAAGAAGTAGTTAGGAATAGAAGAATTCCTAATTCTCTTTTCACTGCATCAGAGGGCTGCTGGCTGTAACAGTCAGTTGTGCCGGAGATGTGAATCCTGTGATTTAGCTTAGCTACTGTGTACGTTCTGGATCGACTACAACATTGTTGTCTGGTGTTGTTTAACATCTTTATTAATGACCTGGATGTAGATAGAGAGAGCAGAGTGGTCAAGTTTGCAGATGACACAAAGCGAGGAGGAGTTGCCAATACTTTGAAGGAAAGAGCTCAAATTCAGAGGGATCATGGTAAATTGGAAGACTGGGCTATAGACAACAAAATTAACTTCACCAAAGACAAATGTGAGCTGCTACATTTAGAGAAGAAAAAACAAATGCACAGATACAGAATGGGGGATAACCGGCTTGGCAGCAGCACTGCTGAGAAGGATCTGGGAGCTGCGGTGGATCACAGCCTCCGCATGAGTCAGCAAAGCGATGCTGTTGCAAAAAAGCAAATGCAATTTTAGGTTGCATTAACAGAGGTATAGCTTGCAAGTCATGGGAGGTGATAGTACCACTCTACTCAGTGCTGGTTAGGCCTCAGCTGCAATACGGTGTCCAGTTTTGGTCACCAATGTCTAGAAAGGATGTGGAGAAACTGTAATGGATCCAGAGGCGAGTGACAAAGATGATCCGAGGGATGGAACACAAGCCATATGAGCAAAGGTTGAAGGAACTGGCTATGTTTAGTTTGGAAAAGAGGAGATTAAGGGGGGACGTGCTAATGGTCTTCAGATACTTGGAAGGCTGCCCAAAAAAAGATGGCGAAAACTTGTTCTCTCTTGCCACAGAGGGCAGGACAAGAGGGGATGGATTCAAACGACAGCACGGCAGATTTAGGTTAAATCTCAGGAAAACCTTCCTAACTGTAAGAAGAGTAGGACAATGGGACAGACGGCTAGGGAGCTTGTGGAAGCCCCTTTGCTGGAGGTTTTCAGAAGGAGGCTGGAGCCACCTGTCTGGGCTGGGATAGACACAACAAATCCTGCATCTTGGCAGGGGGCTGGACAAGCTGACCTTGCGATCCCTTCTCACCCTGCGGTTCTATGAGAGGTGTCCCAGAGCACCAGGAGAGGGTTTCGGCGTGTTCTGCCTCGACTATAGCGCTGGCTAGAGTCACGCTCTCTCTCTTCGGCCCAATGGCGATACCCAGTGGGAGACAGAGAGACACCCTCAGGCCATGGTGTGGACACACGGCGCTCCTTCCCTTGCTGCAGGGGCTGGAACTTACGGCCAAGGGGGCGACGCCAGCCTCTTGCTGAGAGACGTCGTGATGCTGGCGCAGCGGCCGTTCCTGCAGCCTGTCGAGCAGCTCCCGTAGGACCTTTCCTGCGGTCTTGGGGTGGGATGTCAGCACCCTCCACATCTCCACAGCAACGCTGCAAAGGGAGAGAGCCGATTTCACCTGGCCAGAGCCCCGCCAGCCTCCTGCACCCACCGCCACCCGCACCCTGCTGGGTCTCCCGCCCCCGGCCGGCCCTTTGTTGCCCTCCTGCTGCAGCAAAGGCCCCCAATGCCTGGCGCAGGCTGCATGGGGGCCGGGTCTGAGTGTCAGCCGCAGGGGAGGCCGAGGGCTGCCATATGGGGTTTTGCAGGCTGGCCTGTCTCCACGGCATGTCAGCCTGAAAAACCCTCCAGAAGAAGCAGCAGCTCTGCAGGGAGCAGGAGGTCTCCGGAAGGTTCTGCACGCCCCTGTCCCCGCTGGCAGCAGGACCAGTCTGGGGGAGCCGGAGCGCAAGCGGCAGCAGCCCCAGCCCCGTACCTGTCACATGACAGCGAGCAGCCCAGCAGGGTTGTGACCACCTCCTCGCTGTACTGGTCGCCCAGCACGACAAGGGCCTTGAGCAGCTGCTGCTGGGCCAGCGGCTCGCTGATGGAGTCCAGGTTGTGGTAGATGCTCATCACAGCCTCCGACACCTGGAAGGGAAACGGGGAGATGGGAGCCTTGGCTTCCTCGCGCTGCTATTGATCTGGGGTGCCAGGGACCTGCCGCACCTGAGAGCATCTGCCCTCCCACATCCTCTTCTCCAGCTCCAGGCCTAGAACACAGGGCCAATTCCCGGCCTATCGATTCATAGACTGCAAGACCACAAGCGGCCATGGAGATCACCTAGACTGACCCCCCGCATTGCACAGGACCTGCCCCCCAGTAATGCCGAGTGCCCAGAGACAGAGTCTCCCACGGATGGGCTCCCCCAGCAGGTTGTTCTCACTGCAGCTCTTACCCTCTCCAAGCTTGGGCTGGGGACCCACAGGATCACATGCAGCATGTGCCTGGCCGCCACCGAGTCATGGACGCTGGTGTCTCTCATGCCCTCGATAGCAGTGAGGAGGAAGTCCAGGCGCTCGGATGGGTTGAAGTACTTCCCAAACATCTGAAACAAACCTGCCAGTGAAACCCCTTTTGCTGCCCAGTGCGGTTCCAGTCGGACCGAGCAGCCAGGACTGGCCCAGCCAGGAGTGCAGGCAAAGCCCGTTCTGCCGGAACAGGGCTGGGTTACTGCACCTGGGACGCACAGTACCCAGCCAGCAATCAGGAGCTGACGTGCATGGCACAGGCCAGCGTGGCAGTGCACGGGGGCACAATACTGCACAGCACGGATACACTCTCTAGTGCTCAGCAGGGGCTGGCAATGGTGCGTGGACGCAATGATGCCTTGGAGAGCATTAATCTCTGGGGAAGCTCCCACCACACCTGACAAGGAGCTGGGATCAGGTTTGGATGAGACCCAGTGCATCTTGGGATGTGGCATGGAGGGAGGCGTATTGGGCTGCATTAGTAGAAGCCTTGCCAGCAGATTGAGGGAAGTGATTATTCCCCTCTATTCGGCACTGGTGAGGTCACATCTGGCCCCCCACAAGAGAAAGGATGTGGACAAATCGGAGAGAGTCCAGCAGAGGGTAACGAAAATGATTAGGGGGCTGAAGCACATGAATTATGAGGAGAGACTGAGGGAAGTGGGCTTATTTCGTCTGCAGAAGAGAAGAGAAGAGTGAGGGGGGATTTGATAGCAGCCTTCAACTACCTGCGGGGGTTGGGGTGGGGCGTTCCAAAGAGGCTGGAGTTCGGCTGTTCTCAGTGGTGGCAGATGACAGAACAAGGAGCAATGGTCTCAAGTTGCAGTGAGGGAGATGTAGGTTGGATATGAGGAAACACTATTTCACTAGGAGGGTGAGAAGCACTGGAATGGCTTACCTAGAGAGGTGGGGAATCTCCATCCTTCGAGAGTTTTAAGGTCAGGTTTGACAAAGCCCTGATTTAGTTGGGGTTGGTCCTGCTTGGAGAAGGGGGTTGGACTTGATACCTCCTGAGGTCTATGATTCTATGAGATGGAGTGGGCCATAGGCAGGCTCCGGCGCAGCTGGATGGGGTCAGTCACACGCCTGGGTCTGTCCCTTCCCCCTGACTCCTAGGGTCTTAATTTCTCTCTCCTGATAACTCTGGGCACAACAATCCCAGGAAGCATTGAAAGTAGTTACCATGGCGATATTGCTGGTGTTGGTGAACCAGGTGACCCAGAAGGTGTTCTCCGCTCGCCACTCCCTGAAGACCTGCAGATACTCTGCACTCTGGTTTGCCAGCATCGTGCCTGAACCAGGGAGGGGAAACAGAGAGCAGGCAATATAAATCAGAGGTTAGTTTTGGAAACGGGAATTTTGCAAGGAAGTTTAGAGATAAGTACATCTAAGAAACATACCGGTAATTCAGGCCAATAACCTCCCCCCCCCCAAGAAAACTAAACAAACTAACCCCCCTGGAAGAGTAAAAATAAACCAGGCAGAAGTGCAGCAGCAGTGTGAGGCTCTCCAGTTGATTGCACTGAACGCAGCATGTAGGATTCCCAGCCCTGTGGGCAGGTAGCACATGTGGGCATTTGGTCCAAGGAGCTACTGGCCCTCGGAGGCCAGGAGGCCAGAGGATCTGAACTGGTGGAGCCAAGGGAGACAGCGAGTTACATAGAGGAGACTTTTAGGAATGCAGTAGAGTGGTCCCACCCCCAGTCTGACAGCCTCTGTGCTGCTGAGGAGGGTGAAAGTTTCTGGGAAGGAGAACATCGAGCTGGAGCAGAGGGAGACGATCCCATAATTGGGACCCCCCTTCCAGATGAAGTCAGGATATCCTCTCACACTGAGGCTGCCCCTCCTGAGGCGGGAACACCAGTTACAAAGAAAAGCCAGTTAATAGTAACGGGGGATTCAATCAATAGACATGTAAGCAGTTGGGTTTGTGATGAGTGGGAGAACGGCATGGTAAATTGCCTGCCTGGTGCAAAGGTTGCAGCTCTCAGGAGACATCCAAACAAACTTATGTGCAGTGCTGTGGTATGTAAGCTAATGTTTAAATCAGCCTCTGTACGAGATAGCGAATGTGACAGTGAATTTTATAAAAGTCTCCAGATGTGATCCCTGGTAAGCCTGACTTCAGTACCAGGCAAATTGTTGAAACGATAGGAAAGAACAGAATTATCAGACACATAGGTGAACACAGTTTGTTGGGGCAGAGTCAACATGGCTTTTGTAAAGGGAAATCATGCCTCACCAATCTACTAGAATTCTTTGAAGGGGGTTAACAAGAATGTGGAGAAGAGTGATCCAGTGGAAATAGTGTACTTGGACTTCCAGAAAGCCTTTGACAGGGTCCCTCACCAAAGGCTCTTAACCAAAGTAAGCTGTCACGGGATAAGAGGGAAGGTTCTCTCATGGGTCAGTGGTTAAAAGATAGGAAGCAAACAACAGGACTAAATGGTCAGTTTTCACAGTGGAGAGAGGTAAAGAGCGGGGCACCCCAAGGATCTGTGTTGACACCAGTCTAGTTCAACATAGTCATCAATGATCCAGAAAAAGGGGTAACCAGTGAGGTCGCAAAATTTGCAGATGATACAAAATGACTCAAGATAGTTAAATCCAAAGCAGAGTGTGAAGAGCTACAAAGGGACCTCACAAAACTGGGGGACTGGGCAACAAAATGGCAGATGACATTCACTATTGATAAATGCAAACTGGACACCACAATCCCAACTATACATACACAATTATGGGGTTTAAATTACCACTCAAGAAAGAGATTTTGGAGTCATCGTAAAGAGTTCTCCGAAAACATCCACTCACCGTGCAGTGGCAGTTAAAAAAGCCAAACAGAAGGTTGGGAACCATTAGGAAAGGGATAGATAATAAACCAGAAAAATGTCAGAATGCCTCGATACAAATCCAGTGTGCGCGCCCACACCTTGAATACCGCGTGCAGTTCTGGTCGCCCCATCTCAAAACAGATATACCAGAATTGTAAAAGGTTCAGAGAAGGGCGACAAAAATGATTAGGGGTATGGAAGAGCTTCCATATGAGGAAAGATTAAAAAGACTGGGGGCAAGTCTACACTTAAACCACTCTATCACCATAGCTGCACCGGTGCTGTAGCGTTGAAGAGAAGCTGGTCCTCTGCCAACAAGCTCTTAATCCACCTCCCGGAGAGGCGTTAACTATGTCAGTGGGAGGGTGCTTCTGCCAACAGGGGTGTGGATTTTTCACAGCCCTGAGCAATGGAGTGATAACAATATAGGTCTACAGTGTAGACCTGGGACCATTTAGTTCAGAAAAGAGCTCACTAAGGGGGGAGATGACAGAGGTCTATAAAATCATGACTGGTGTGGAGAAAGTGAATAGGGAAGTGTTATTTACCCCTGCACAGAACACGGGAACTAGGGGTCACTTTCTGAAATTAATAGGCAGCAAGTTAAAAGCAAAGAAAAGAAGATATCTCTGCACACAATGCACAGGCAACCTGTGGAAATTGTTGCCGTGGGATGCTGTGAAGCCTAAAAGTATAATTGGGTTCAAGATAATCAGGGCATGCAACCCCAGACTCTGCATGTCCCTAAACCTCAGACTACCAGAAGCTGGGACTGGATGTGAGGGGATGGATCACTCAAAATTTCCCTTTTCAGTACATTCTCTCTGAAGCATGAGGCACTGGCCGTTATCAGAAGACAGAATACTGGGCAAGATGAACTGATCTGAGTCAGTATGTCCATTCTTATGTGAGTTATGAAGAGCAGAATACGGACAGGGGAAGCTAAAGACATCAGGGGAAAGTCCATGGCTTGAAGGACTATGGATCCTAAGGAGGTTTTTTTTAAAAAGTGTATTAGGAACAAAAGAAATCCGAGCAATGGTGTAGGCTCATTACTAGATGGAGACTGTTTAAAAGGATGCAGAAAAGGCAGAAGTGTTCACTAAATATGTTTCCCATGTTTGGAAACCCCATGTCAATGTGTTTAGGAAGGACAAGGGTCTCCAGTGCTCTTACATTTTTGACGCAGCATGAAGGCGTAGAGGTGGTGAAGTCCCTCCATAGCCAATCGGCAGATCTCCTGCTCCTGCTCAGCACTGCACAGAGTGAGACAGCCCACCAGCTGGCCCAGGACTCTGAACTCCTCCACTCCCTGACGGAGAGAGGGAGCAAGGGGAGTCACTCGCCCCTGCAGGCCCAGCGCAGCATGTCCCCCTGGCATTGCACTAGCAACGGGCTAGAACCGGGGGAGGCAGAGCCCAGCGCAGAGAGACTGGGGACAATGAGAGCAGGAGGAGCCATGGGACCCATCACTAGGGACTGAGGGAAGCTCCACAGGGACGGGAAGTCTGGGTAGCAAAGTCAGCAAACGTTGCCCTCGAGTGGGGACCTGGGTAAGGAATGAACTAACGTCCAGTCTCCATCTCAAGGGCAAGCTCCTAATCCCAGCCCCTTCTCCCATCCCCCTCCCTCCACTGACCTCAGGTCCAGGAGCGTGAGGTCACCTTGGCCTCCTCTTCTCTGCATTCCGCCTCTCTCACTCCATCCTGGAGCTCCCCACAACCCCCACTTTCTGCGCCGCACCCAGCCTGCCGCCTCTCTCCTGCCGGCTCTCTCCTGCAGCCTGTCCTCTAGCCTCCCCCTCCTGCCAGACCTTCCCTTGCCCCTCCTGCAGCCCCTGCGCTCGCTCCCTGCTCTTCCCCACGTCGCACCAAGCCCCTTGCCCTCCTCTCCTGGGGTCTGCACGGCCTCCCCTGACCCACTCCCCATTGCTCTGGCTCCTTTGGCCCCTCCCATCCCTTTCACTGTGTCCCCTCCCACCTCCCTCCTTCTCTTCTGCTGCCCCAGCCTCTGGGGGCATATCATCCAAGCGCCCCCCTCCAGCTGCCGGAGGGGAGGCCCTGCCACAGGGGGGATGGAGCAGCTGCAGCAGCTCAATGGCCCTGAGCACCCAGAGCAGGGGGTCTTCATCTGGCAGCCTGGCAGAAGCTGATGACAAAGCATCCCAGGGGCAACTGACAAAGGGGGTGAACAGACACCTGGGTTCAGAGGGTGCTCTCAGGGTGATCCTGTGTAAATCCGCTGACCCTGCGGAGCAGACTTTGGTCCTAGGGGAACAGCGGGGAGAGTCCTTGGAGATAGAATGATGGGGCTCCACCCAAGGCCCACTGGAGTCAGAGGACAGACCCGTCCACATCACGCCTCATTAGATTGGACTCCTACCGAGGATCTTGCTGAATCACTATTCCAGGCCCGGGTTTTCCCTACCAGGGAGCGCTGCACCGCGAGGCTGCTCAATGCAGTTAGGAGACGGCCAGAGTCACAGGCTGCTCACCTTGAATTTGTGTTGACCAGAGATGAATTTGGTCAGCCAGGTGATTCTTCCCACTGCCCTCAGCCGCACATGCACCTCCTTGGATGCGGTCCAGGGGAGCAGGACCTGAGAGAAACAGATTGGGACAAATTGTGAAGGAGAAGGACCAAAAAATAGCACAAGCACATAGAGTGAAAATCAGAAAGGCTAAGGCAAAAATGAGTTCGAACTGGCAAGGGACATAAAAGGCAATCAGAAGCAGCTCTGTAAATGCATTAGGAGCAAGAGAAAGACAAAGGAAAGTGTGGGGCCACTACTCAGCAGGGAAGCAGAGCAAATAATGGATGATACAGACAAAGCCAAGGTGTTTAATGCCTTTTTTGCTTCAGTTTTCACTAAAAAGGTTAATGGCGACTAGATGATGACCACAATATTAACAAGGGGGAAGGAATACAGGCCAGACTAGGGAGAGAACAGATAAAAGACAATTTAGGTCAGTTAGATGTATTCAAGTTGGCAGAGCCTCATGATATTCACATGAGATGGAGCTAGACAAAGCAATCTCTGAACCTTTAGGAGGGCTGAAGGTCCCAGAGGATTGGAGAAGGGCAGCCACAGAGCCTATCTTCAGAAAGGGAAACAAGGAGGCCCCAAGGAATTATCCACCTGTCAGCCTATCTTTGGTACCCAGAAAGATTATTGAACAAATTATTAAAGAGTTTGTAAGAACCTAGAGGAGATAATAGGGTGATAAGGAATAGCACCATGGATTTGTCCACAACAAACCATGCCAAACAAATCTAACTTCCTTCTTTGACCGGGTTACTTGCCTAGTGGATGGAGGGAGGCAGTATATGATGATGTATATGAAGTTTCGTAAGGCTTTTGACACAGTTCCACAAGACATTCTCATAAGCAAACTAAGCCAATATGCTCCAGATGAGACTACTCGAAAGTGGGCGCACAACTGATGGCAAGGCAATCCTCAAAGAGGAGTTATCACTGACTCGCTGGCAAACTGGGAGGGTGTCTGAAGTGGGGTCCCCCAGGGGTGTGCCTGGGTCCAGGACTGGTCAATATTTTCATGAAGAACTTGGTTAACAGAGAGGAGAGTATGCTTGTCAAGTTGGCGGATGACACCAAGCTGGGGAGAGTTACAAGCACTTTGGAGGACAGATTAGAATTCAGAATGAGCTTGCCAAATTGGAGAGTTGGTCTGAAGTCAACAAGATGAAATTCAGTCAAAACAAATGTGACGTAACGCACTTAGGAAGGAAAAACCCAATGCATAAAAAGAAAGTGGGGGATAACCGGCTAGGTGGCAGGACTGCAGAAAAGGATCTGGGGGTTATCCCGAATCTCACACTGAATAGGAATCAAGAGTGTGATGCTGTTGTGGAAGAGGGAAATGTCATTCTGAGGTGTATTGGCTTGGAGCACTGTGTCCAGTTCTTGGCACCCTGCTTGAAGAAAGATGTGAACAAACTGGGGCCCGTCCAGAGGACAGCGACAAAAATGATCAGCGGTTTAGAAAACCTGACCTATGAAGAAAGGGTGAACGACTTGGGCATGTTTCGTCTTGAGAAGACGGAGGGGGCACCTCCTAACACTCTTCCAATACATTAAGGGCTGTTTTACAGAGGATGGTGACTAATTGTTCTCCACGTTCCCTGAAGGTAGGACAAGAAGTAGTGGGCTTAATCTGCAGCAAGGGAGATTGAGGTTAAATATTCGGAAAAAGTCTAAGGGTGGCTAAGCACTGGAACAGGTGACCTAGGGAAGTGGTGGACTCCCCATCATGGACGTTTTAAAAAAACAGGCTGAACAAACACTCCTCAGGGACGGTCGAGGAATGCTTGACCCAGCCTCAGTGCAGGGGGTGGAGTAGATGACCTCTTGAGATCCCTTGCAGCCCTGCACTTCTGTGATTCCCTCTTCCCAAGCTCTGGGATCAAGAAGACCAAATATCTGCTGAGGACATTTCCCTCTTTTTGCAGCACAAACCACCCACAGAATCGACTTCCTGTGGCCCTAGAACTAGAACGTTGGGGGAATGTAGCTCTGGGCTCTGGCCAGTATTGGTGCGGCCCATGGTGAACACAAATGAATCCCGGGCTCAGATGAGGCTCAGTGGAGAACACAGCAGATCCCGCCCTCCTCCACCCCCACGCCATGCAGACGTTTTTCAGATATAGTGGGGGCACTTGGTCCTCCAGCCCAAGAACCTTTGTCGAGAACGTACTCTGAGGAGCAGAAGGCACGGGGGTGTCCCATGCTTGGGATTAAATGGAGCCTTGATCCCAGAGCCCCACCCCAGCTACAGGACTCGTCCCCTTCCTGCTCCCATGCCTCCACACCTCCACGATGTTTTGCAGCACCACAAGGTTCGGCTTCTCATCCTCGCACACCAAGGCCTTCAGCAGCTCATCCATGGTGTTCAGAGTCTGCGTGCAGAGCAGAGGAGAAACCACAGCAAGTGGCATTACCCAGCCAGGCGACAAACCAATGCCCTGGTGTGTGACATGCCCCAGGCCATGGCAGCCCCTGCTATTCCAGCTCACCCACTCACTTGTACCTGCAGGGGACTTACTGCAAACTCCTCCTGGCAACAGGACCCCACCCGCTTTTGCTGTCCCCAGGGAGGCCACTGCACACAGTCTAACGCATTAGAAGAGTCAGGAAGGACTCTGCATTTGAGGGGGAGGGGAGATTTCCAGCCAAGCTTCACTTCCCCTAGCCTTTGTGCTTCTCAAGCAGCCGATCGATCTCAGGCCTGTGCCCCCAACCATGCACTGGGGATGAATGTGCTTGTGAAGGGAGTGTCTGTTCCTCACGAATTGCCAGTGCCTGTGAAGGATAAATGCCTACTACTGCTGCTCTATGAGGGAGTTACTCCTTTATCTGCGGCGGTGGGGCTTGTGCTTTGGTACTGCAGGTCCTGAGCTGAAGCGCTGCCAAGGAGCTGTGATCATTACACTCTTATGCCAGCGCCAGATAACCCAGGGGGCAGGGACACGAGCGACTTGCAGGATTCCCCCTTGGTTTGGGGCGGCTCCTCATGGCTAGTTTGGGGCTTACGTTGTTGTATAGAGCAGCCTCCACGCCCGGGTTGGTCTCTGCTGGAGGCAGGCAGAAGACGCTGGAGAAGCAGATGGTGAGCAGGCTGGATAGCTCCATTCCCCGCAGCAGTGGCTTCACTTTGCTAAGAGAAGAGACACGCGTGGATTGGAGGGCTGAGGCGAGACTGATGCACTGATGTTGGCCTCAGGCTCCCAGGACATGATGGGCAGGCTTCTGGGAAGCTGAGAGCAGGGCGCCAGCGGCACTGAGAGAGAGCCCCCCCTGGCGCAGGCTGTGCCACGTGCCAGGGCTCAGCCTGCCCAGCTTCTGAGCCACAGGGAGTCGCTGAGCTGCCGGTGGGATGCAGCTGGCACAGCTGGCGGCGACTCCGGTGGCTCCGCTCCGGCAGTGCCCAACTGCCCCTCTCCCCCTGGAGCCATCACCTGCGGGTCCCAGAGGGGACCGGTCCAACCCCCTCGCTCCCTCCCCCACATCTTCACACGGCCACTTGGAGAGGTCGCCAGGCACCGAAGGATCCTCCACCACCAACCCACGGGTGCCACGTGCCCGGGGGAATCGGAAGACGGGGGAGGAGCAGAGGGGGCAATGCCCTGGAGAACTGGCCATGCCAAGAGGCTGGCGTGTCTGGCTGCACACAGAACTAGCTGGGGCTGGGCGGGCAGGCCGGGTACCTCAGCTCCATGACGGCGAGCATCGCTTGCTGACGCACCCCGCTGGTCAGGGAGTCGACGGACTCAAGATCAATCAGCTCCTGGGGAGACAATGTGGGGAAGTGCCAGCCGGGCTCCGAGCTCCCGTAAGGCTCCGACTGGGGAGCAAAGCGCAGGGCCTGCAATACGTGGCCTCGGCAGACAGGTCGTCCTGCTGTGGGCTTGACGGTGTGCGGGGCTCCAGCTGGGGAGCGCAGTGCAGGGCCTGTGGTCAGTGCCCCAGCGTCACGCACCAGTGCACTGCAAAGGCTCCATCAGCATTAGCGCCCAGGGACTCCACCTGAGATCAGGCTCCTTGTGCCAGGTGCTGCACACACACGGTGAGAGCCAGTCCCTGCCCCAGAGAACTCACGAGCTAACTGGATAAGACAAGGCATGGGAGGGAAACTGAGGCACAGAGGGGGAAGTGATTTGCCCAGAATCAGCTCCTGGGGAGACAATGGGTCTCACTGAGGAACTGAGCCCCAGCCCACTGGACCACCCACCAGCACACGCTGTCCCACGTTCAGGGAAGGGAGGTAAGCTCCGGAAAGCTTTCTGCAGCGCCCCAGAGCAAAGACTTTCCAAATCTACGGAGCAGATTTGTTGCTAGTTCCCTAGTGGGCACTGACTGCGGAGTGTTGGGGCTCTGTGCAGGGAGACTGGTGTATACAGAGCGACCTGGTGACTTGGGAAGCTGGGTGCAAGGGAACAATCTACATTTTAATACAGTGACATGTTCAGGAACAAAGAACGGATCGCTCAGTGGTTTGAGCATTGGCCTGCTAAACCCAGGGTTGTGAGTTCAATCCTTGAGGGGGCCATTTAGGGGTCTGGGGCAAAAATTGGGGACTGGTCCTGCTTCGAGCAGGGGGTTGGACTAGATGACCTCCTAAGGTCCCTTCCAACCCTGATATTCTATGATTCTATGATTAACGCAGGCCACACTCACAGCATGGGAGGCTCTAACCTGGGAAGCGGTGACTCTGGAAAAGACTTGGCAGTCATGGTAATCAGCTGCACAGGAGTGCCCAGTGCGAGGCTGGGGCCCAAAGGGCTTATGCCATCCTGGGCCTTACAAACAGGGCAATCTCCAGTTGTTAGAGAGGTTATTTTCCCTCTGTGTTTGGCACTGGTGCGACCTCTGCTGGGATCCTCTGTCCAGGTCTGGTGCCCACAATTCAAGGAGAATGTTGATAAATTGGAGAGGGGTCAGAGAAGAGCCACAAGAGTGACTGAAGGACTGGGAAACATGCCTTATAGTGAGAGACTCCAGAAATCAATCAGTTCAGCTTCACAAAGAGAAGGTTACAGGGTGCCTTGATGACAGTCTGTAAGTACCTACACAGGGAGCAAATGCTTGATAATGGGCTCTTCAGTCTAACAGACAAACGTCCAACACGATCCAGCGATTGGCAGTTGAAGGTAGACATATCTGCAGAGCTCTCCAGGCCAATCACTAAACCCGCCAAGTAACATAGCCCGAGTGTGTGTTTTACTCACCTTTATCTTCTCCACAAGGAGGGCTTTGCCGAGAAAAGCTGCCAGGTTTCTCTCTGGGTGCCTCCTGAGGACGGCCCTGCTGATGGTGATGACACAATCCAAGAATTCAAGTTTCTTGGCCTCCTCCTATGCCCCGCAGAGATTAGACAAAAACAGGAAGGTTAGCGTGGAAAGGAGCTGCCAGTGGGAGAGATGTCAGAAAGCTTCCCCCCAGCGCTGCTCAGGCTTTGATATGCCGAATGCCAGAAGGCCATTCATCTCCCAACAGGAGTGACTATGTGGGGACGGCACGGCAGCTCTGTGTGAAACCTGACCAGAGAGGGAGCAGATCTCACGGGGCAGGTGTCCAAAGAGGAACTGCAACATAGGGGCTAAGCAGCCAGACAGTCTTACTGGGGGCCTTGAGAGAGTGGGAGGAACATCTGGGTGTGGCACCCTGACACCCCAATATTCGCCACGGTCATATAATTAGGATATGTTTGGTACCAAGTATGTCTTGTAAGGTATCAGTGTAAAAGTCTTTATCTGCTAGACATTAATGTCTCATTGGATTGCATGTGCTATCGTTGTATGTGACGTTCTGAAGTTGAGCTGTGTATGTGTTCCTGAAAAACACTGTGAGGTTCAAAACAGCCTTTCAGGTAGAACAGCAAAAAAGCCAAACACTGGCTCCTGGAGGAAATGCACAAGCATTAGGGCTACCCCAGGAACTGTGTGCAATAGAAACCTCCCCGAGATAACGCGACACAACGGGACCTGTTGGACCCAGGTCACAGCAAAAGAGTTTTCCAGCAGGTGGGAAGAGAAGATAAAAGGGGAACAAGGACATCGTGGGGGCGGGGGGGACGGGACCTCAGACTCCCTGCAATAAGATACCTGGAAACACCTGAGAGACAAAGATTGAAAATGAGAAGTGATGGTCCTAGGCTAGAGAGAGATTCCTAGCCTGTGCAAGAAAACCTGGGAAATCCAAGCTGCAAAACCAAGGCAGCTTCTGCCTTAAGAATCTGCCAACCTGTTTATCACTCGGGGAGAATTTGCTAATGTATATCCTATCTATCTGGTGTGTAAAGCTTCGTTTCTGTGTTTTGTTTATTTACTAGGGTAATCTGCTTTGTTCTGTTTGCTATCTCTTATAACCCCTTAAAATCTACCTCTTGTAGTTAATCATCTTATTTCTTGTTTATACCACAGCCCATTTTGCAGTATAAATTAGTAACTGGGAGCAGGGGCAAAGAGTTGTTCATACCTCTCTCGACATCGAGGGAGGGGGCGCATGTCATAAAACCTTTGTTCTGTACTCCAAAGGAGGTGGGCACCAGAGAAGTGGGACAAGGCCCTTCAGCTGAGTCTTCCCAGAGCTGATCTCAGTGTCTGTGTCTTTCTGCAGCTGGGTGTGGCCCTGCCTGTGTGTATGGCTGGAAGAGGCTTGTGAGCCGAGCCCAACAAGACAAGGTAACGGGGGCCCAGGCTGGCAGAACAGGTGGGCTCAGTGATAAGCCAGGACATCAGGTGGCACCTCAAAGGGGGGCAACCCATCACGCTGGGGACTGGCCAAATCCAGTGGGCAAGGGGCATGGTGGGTGCCTTTTGTAACTCAAGAGAGGATGATTTTAAGATGCTCTAGTTTAAACAGGAATTATTTGGGGGCAGGTCTCTGGCCTGTTTTATACAGGAGGTCACAGTGGTCCCGTCTGGCCTTAGAATCCATGCCTCATCCGGAGAAGGACGGATGGTGCATGTGGACAGGGCAGTAGCTGACAGACCAGAGGAGGGCTCTTGGTACCTGTTCATTGCCCTTGAGAAAGGCGTTGATGTAGTCTAGGGTGTCTTTCTCCTGCGAGTCTGGCCCCATAAAGCAGGAGGCATTCCCAGGTGTTGGTGAATCTGATCAAAGACAGAGCAGTGGTCATACCTGGGGCTGCCAAGCTGCAGGCTGGGTGACAGAGATCTTAGCAGAGACCCTTGCCCCCGGCTCCCACCCCAGCAGGGTAGCAGCCCCGATGCACAGCAGGGTCTGGCACAGCCATCCCTGGTTTCCCCAACTCTTTGCTGCTCAGCCCAGCAAAGATCCAGTCAGAGCCCTGGTTCCCAGCAGCCACCCCACTTCCCTGCCCGCACCCAGCATGCAGCACCACACCTGGAAGGAGGCATGATGTCAGGCTATGAGTGGTGTCCCCGTTCTCCGGGCCATTGCTGGAGGGGGCAGAGGGAATGGCAGTGAATCGCTCTGCTCCCCGCTGCGGGAGAGGGAGGAGCTACCCAGTCTGCGCGGGATACGGGGACCCAGGGCCTGCCTGTTCTGCTTCCTCTGACTGCCTCTCCTGCCATCGACAGCCACCGGGTGTAACCTGGGCAGGCCCTGGGCTCCCATCATCAACCCCCCCACCCAAATGCCCTGTGCTGTGCCATGCGTCACCCCCCTGCAAAGGAGCCAGCAGATGGGGCTGCAACATCAGGGGGCATCTCATGCTTTAGCCGGCACCCTGCAATCCTTCGGCTTAACAACCCACTGTGCACAGAGCATCCCCTTCGACTGGTGGAAAACATCTTCCGACCCTGTGTGTGACGGATCGGGGTGGGCAATTCAGTCAGTCTCCACCTGATGCTTCTGCTGCCGCCCCGAATGCCCCGATCAGATGTAGGGGCTGCAGCTGCTGCCAGCAGGAGGGGCCATTCCCCCCTGCCTGGGTTTTCCTGTCTCTCCATCTCATGGCAGCCCAGAGTTGTACAAAGGTGATGGAGTCTTCTCCCGCCACTGACACCCTGGTCTTGCAACCCCAACCCCCAGAGGGGCAAGCCCCACCGCAATGCAGGGCCATGGCCCCGGCCATTTTTGCAGCCCCTCCGCCCACCCAGGAGGCACCCACTCACCAGCATGGAAGGGCTGAGGCACACACAGCTCCTGCTGCTGCTGTGGGCTCTTCCGCGGACTCTTCCTTCGAGGAGGTCTCGTCTCCTCCCAGGCACGGATGGGCTTCAAGGGGACCTTGCGGACTTCCTCAGCCATCCTGCAAGAAGCCAGGACAAGGCATTGCTTGTGAGAGGTGAGAGGCGACTGCCCCGTTCAGCATCAGGGCCAGTCCACGTATGGCCGTTCCACCAGTGCCTACAGCTGCCAGCAGGGAAACAAGCCAATGGATGTGCTCAAAGTCACCCAGGCAGTCAGCAGTACAGGCAGGATTAGAACCCAGGTCTCCGGACTCCCAGGCCCATCCCGCAGGCCAAACGGCCTCCCCCGGGTCACTCCCGCCTCTCCTTCTGCTGGTTCACAAACTGCCCAGCAGACAGGCTGCATCCAACCACTCAGGATTCTTCCTGCCCAGGGAAATTACCCTGATCCCTTCCCCCAGGAATATTGGGACCGTGGCAGGTCCCAGGTGGGGGAGGGAAGCGGGGTGGGGGAGCCGGGGGCGGTCTGGTGAGCAGCAGGAGTTGCTCTGACCCCACCGTGAAGGGGAAGGAGCAGAAGGTGGGAGAGCGGCAGGCAGGTAGGCTGTGCCGGGGCAGAGCTTTGTGGCGATTTCGCAGCTCGTCTCTCCGAGGCCTGTGTGGGAGCAGCCGCTGCAGAGAATCCCAGGCCTGATTCCCCCCACGCTGGGTCTCCTGAATGGCCCCTGCCCTGGGGGGCTCCATTCCTCACCCAACATCTCCTGCTGACTCCCCAGGAAATGCACGGCAGGTGTCCTAAGGCAGCTCCCTCCTGTGCGCATGCCGCTGCCCACTTCCTCACTGGCACCAGGCTAGACCGCCGGCACCGGGGCACTTGGCAGACGTGCGCCGCCCAGCCAGGAGCTCGGGGAAGGCTCGGTGTGGTTGGCGATGCAATGGAAAAGCAGAGGTGGGCAATAGAAGATTCTCCTACGTGGAGTCAGGAGTGGGCAGAAGCCTGCGCGTAAATGGGCCACCCACTTTCTGCTGCCGGTGGCGGAGCTGGATCTGCTGGCTCAGCGTTCCCAGGGGCACCTGCCAGCTCTCGCTCTGCCAGAGCCAAGCCTGGCAGTGAGGGGATGAGGCTGTGCCAGCCAGCAGGGGCGTGTCACAATGGGCAGGTGAGTCACAGACCAGCCAATGTGTGACTCCCCAGCCATGGGATGCCCCAGCCCAGACTTGCTCTGGCCTCGCCGGGGCTTTAGAGCCTGTCCTTCTCCACAGGGGTCATGGGACGGACCTTTCGCTCCCCACAGTCACAGACGTTAGGCCGGAAGGGACCTCTGGGCTCCTCTAGTCCCAGCTCCTGCAGACCCCAGGACAGAGCCCCTCCCTGCGGCCATGCTATTGGAGCCAGGGGGTCTCTGGATCCCCGAATGGGAGAATCACTTCCATCCCAGCTCCTCCTTCTCGTGACAGTGCAGAATGGGGATTCATGAACTCTCCCCACCCCTAGCTCCCAGCCCACATGGCAGGCTCTTTCCACTTTCCCAAGCTGCTGGGTGCTTTGGTCATGGGGTGTAAAATCGTCCCAGTCTCTGCTTCCTCTCCCACTGCTGCAATGATGCAGAAGCTCCTTTAATAGCAGCACCCTCCCACCCCCCCACGCCCAACTGAGTGCCTGGTCTTGCTAACGCTCAATGCCATGACAGCCCCAGGAGATGATTGCTGCGGCGTGTGACGAAGTGGGACTGTTCTTAATGTTTCCTCTGAATAGTGTGGGGGTGCCTCAGTTTCCCCTAGGAGGTTCTTAAGTCTCTAGGTGGTGGGGTAAGGGTGTATGATCATTGCAGAGCCCTAGAGGGCAGGTATGTGCAGGGGTCTGGACAGAGAGAATGGCTGACACCCCGTTTCCTGGCAACTGATGGCCTGGCCCTTCCCCCCTGCAAGGTGAGAGCTAAAAGGGTTGGAGAATAAAGGAATCAGCTGACCTCCTGGCCCGGGAAAGGGACAAAGCCCAGAGGAGGAGGGGCTGGAGAGAGTTTCAGTTGAGGCTGGCTGGGGACATGGAGTGAAGTACAGACGTGGTTCTCTGGCTCACTACCTCCCAAAACGGACCCAGCTGAGGGGTCCTGTTCTCTGCACCTACAAGCTCTGTTTTAGACCATGTTCCTGTCGTCTAATAAACCTTCTGTTTTACTGGCTGGCTGAGAGTCACGTCTGACTGCGGAGTTGGGGGGGCAGGACCCTCTGGCTTCCCCAGGACCCCGCCTGGGCGGACTCGCTGTGGGAAGCTCACGGAGGGGCAGAGGAGGCTGAATGCTCCGAGGTCAGACCCAGGAAGGTGGAAGCTGTGGGAGCTGTTTGCCCTGCAGACAGGCTGCTCACCGAAAGGAGACTTCCCCAGAGTCCTGACTGGCTTCGTAGGGAGCAGTTCCAGAGCATCACCCGTGGACTCCGTGACACGGGGGTCTCGGCCCGGGGGAGGCAGTGACTCCTAGAAGCAGGGAGAGCAGCAGCACCATAGATCAGGGAGGTCTGGCAATGCCAGTGGCTGCCTGGGGTCTGGCAGCCCAGGCACTCAGAGCAGATTGTCAAAGGCCAAACCCCTCTCACCACCGGCTCTGTAGCTCCCCCTTGCTTTCGGTCTGTCTTACGCACCATCCTGGCCCTCATCCCCCTGGCATCCGAGTACTACCCAACCTCAATAGCATTTATTCTAACTGCCCCCTTCAGGGCAGGGTCTGGCAGCTACCCCCACTGTACAGACAGGGAACTACAGCACAGAGGGAAGAAGGGACTTGCTCGAAGACAAACAGAGCATCTGTGGCAGAGCTGGGAAATGAACATGGGTCTCCTGGATCCCAGGATGGCACCTTCTCTTTCAACCTCCTGCCCCTTTCGTCCCTGGTTCAGTGGGAGCTGTGGGAGCTCTCTGGGGCAGAAGGCGGGAGAGCGGCAGGCAGGCAGGCTGTGCCGGGGCAGAGCTTTGTGGCGATTTTGCAGCTCGTCTCTCCAAGGCCTGTGTGGGAGCAGCCGCTGCAGAGAATCCCAGGCCTGATTCCCCCCACGCTGGGTCTCCTGAATGGCCCCTGCCCTGGGGGGCTCCATTCCTCACCCAACATCTCCTGCTGACTCCCCAGGAAATGCACGGCAGGTGTCCTAAGGCAGCTCTCGTCCTCTCCAGAGCTCAGGGGGACTGTCCTGGCATCGGACTGTCCTGGTGAATGGAACAATGGCTCCGGGCAGTCGGAGAATGCCTGTTCCCCCGGCAACCTCAGTGCCATTCCCTCTGGAAGTGATGGTGTCCGCAAGGGTGCTGGAGGTGGTCAGGCCTCGTGGTTGGAGCTGGACTCAGGAGGCCGGGGCGTGGGTGGAGCGAGGCTGGAGCGAGAGCAGGGCTGGAGTAGGACGAGGGGCAGGGCTACCAGCTACCTCCCGGTCTGGGCACTTACCTGGCCCCATCATGCCAGTGGCTGAGCACACGGGTGTTGTGGTATTTAGGCTCTCAACCCCCCCGCAGAGCAGGGACCTGTTCTCCCTCGTTAGCTGAGGCCCGGGGCGGCGGGGACTCATTTGATCTCACGCAGAAGACTGCATGCAATGGAAAAGCAGAGGTGGGCAATAGAAGATTCTCCTACCTGGAGTCAGGAGTGGGCAAAAGCCTGCTCGTAAATGGGCCACCCACTTTCTGCTGCCGGTGGCGGAGCTGGATCTGCTGGCTCAGCGTTCCCCAGGGGCACCTGCCAGCTCTCGCTCTGCCAGAGCCAAGCCTGGCAGTGAGGGGATGAGGCTGTGCCAGCCAGCAGGGGCGTGTCACAATGGGCAGGCGAGTCACAGACCAGCCAATGTGTGACTCCCCAGCCATGGGATGCCCCAGCCCAGACTTGCTCTGGCTTCGCCGGGGCTTTAGAGCCTGTCCTTCCCCACCGGGGTCATGGGAGGGATCTTCCGCTGTTATACCAATAAAATAAAAACCAGCAGGATCTTATTAAAGGCAAAAAGGCAAAATACCACATTTATTGTGAATACAGAAAGAATCATAGTAAGCAGTTAGAAAAGGAGGACTTGTGGCACCTTAGAGACTAACCAATTTATTTGAGCATAAGCTTAGCTCACGAAAGCTTATGCTCAAATAAATTGGTTAGTCTCTAAGGTGCCACAAGTACCCCTTTTCTTTTTGCGAACACAGACTAACACGGCTGTTACTCTGAAGTAAGCAGTTAGTTATAGCTATAACATTCCATTCAACCTCATATTTAGTCACACATTCATTCATACAAACACACACACACACACAGGTTCTGCAAGGTTGTTATCATAGTTACCAGCCTTAGAGTTGCTCATGCCAAGCCACTGGCCAGGTGGCCTGGACATGAGTTTATGAAGCAGATGGTATGATGGGATAACATGGTTTTGGTAATTAAATATTCATGGTAAATAGGCCCAATAGCCTGTGATGGGATATTAGATGGGGTGGGATCTGAGTTACTACAGAGAATTCTTTCCTGGGTATCTGATTGGTGAATCTTGCCCATATGCTCAGCGTTTAGCTGATCGCCAGATTTGGGGTCGGGAGGGAATTTTCCTCCAGGGCAGATTGGAAGAGACCCTGGAGGTTTTTCGCCTTCCTCTGTAGCATGGGGCCCGGGTCACTTGCTGGAGGATTCTCTGCTCCTAGAAGTCTTTGAACCATGATATGAGGACTTCAGTAGTGCAGCCATAGGTGAGAGGTTTATCGCAGGAGTGGGTGGGTGAGATTCTGTGGCCTGCGTTGTGCAGGAGGTCAGACTAGATGATCATAATGGTCCCTTCTGACCTTAATATCTATGAATCTATGAATCTATGAGGAGGGAGCAGGGCCTTGTCAGATGCTCATCTGATGCTCTTGGAAGTTGGTTTGCAGAATCAGACTCCAAAGTTCTCACTTTTTAGAGTCTATTTTTATAGGAATTTCTTCCGATGCCAGTCTATGGGAATTCCTTCATCATGCGGTTGCTGAATCAATCAGCAGATAGCACATTCCTGAGGGCTCCGAGCTGCTAGATGTTATCTTGTTCTTTGGTTCTCCCATTCTTGAGGCTGTTGGGTGGATTCCAGTCTGCCCTCCGGGGGTCCTCTGGTTATTTCCACTTGACGCCGTCTTCAGCCGATGGACACTGGATTCTTAGGCTGGCACCTCCCTGATCATTCAGTTATTATCCACACCAAGCATCCATCCACATACATCCTCTATCTCTATTTTAATCACAATTGTTAATACAACAAAAGGGCGGGGAGTCTCTGGGTGCTGTTTCTGTTGTTCGAGTATTGCTTTGAGTCTCTCTCTCTGTGAATTGCTTTGAGAACAGACTCAGTCTTAGAATGTACGAACACAATTAGCAGCTTGCAAGTTTCACACATAGAGGGAGCGAAACAGCACCAAAAACCAAGAGACCTCTTAATTAGTAATACCCTGGACTTTAAACTGTGGGGAATCAAACTCATTTGTGATTTTAATACAGAACTTCTTTAATATGATCCAACACCGCTCCCCACAGTCACAGACGTTAGGCCGGAAGGGACCGCTGGGCTCCTCTAGTCCCAGCTCCTGCAGACCCCAGGCCAGAGCCCCTCCCTGCGTCCATGCCACTGGAGCCAGGGGGTCTCTGGATCCCCGAGTGGGAGGATCACTTCCATCCCGGCTCCTCCTTCTCGTGACAGTGCAGAACGGGGATTCATGAACTCTCCCCACCCCCGGCTCCCAGCCCACCCGAGCGGCTCTTTCCACTTTCCCAAGCTGCCGGGTGCTTTGGCCACGGGATGTAAAATGGTCCCGTCTCTGCTTCCTCTCCCACCGCTGCAACGACGCAGAAGCTGCTTTAATAGCAGCCCCTCCCCTGCCCAACTGAGTCCCAGGCCTTGCTAACGCTCAGTGCCACGGCAGCCCCAGGAGATGATTGCTGCGGGGGTCTCGGCCCTGGGGAGGCACTGACTCCTAGAAGCAGGGAGAGCAGCAGCACCATAGATCAGGGAGGTCTGGCAATGCCAGTGGCTGCCTGGGGTCTGGCAGCCCAGGCACTCAGAGCAGATTGTCAAAGGCCAAACCCCTCTCACCACCGGCTCTGTAGCTCCCCCTTGCTTTCAGTCTGTCTTAGGCACCATCCTGGCCCTCATCCCCCTGGCATCCGAGCACTGCCCAACCTCAATTGCATTTATTCTAACTGCCCCCTTCAGGGCAGGGCCTGGTTGCTACCCACACTGTACAGACAGGGAACCGCTGCAGAGAGAGAATAAGGGACTTGCTCGAAGACAAACAGAGCATCTGTGGCAGAGCTGGGAAATGAACATGGGTCTCCTGGGTCCCAGGATGGCACCTTCTCTTCCAACTTCCTGCCCCCTTCGTCCCTGGTTCAGTGGGAGCTCTCTGGGGCACAGGAGCTGGCTGGTGCCCAGATGGAGCTACGTTGCCTATTGCATAGATCTCGCTTTTCCCGAACATTGAAAATGCTGCTCCAACCATACCAGGGCCCGCCAGGATCCTTGCAGCTGGTCAGTGCTAAATTGTGAACTGTGCCCTGGCCTCCCAGAGCGGGGCAATGGGAGAGGGTGGGGCTGGCCCAAGGCCCTGCTGGATTGCAGCTCACGCGTACGGAGTCCCAGTGCTACAGAGCTCTGTGCCGGGGCAGCGCTTTGTGGGGGTTTCGCAGCTCCTGTCTCCAAGGCCTGTGTGGGACGAGCCGCTGCAGAGAATCCCAGGACTGATTCCCCCCACGCTGGGTCTCCTGAATGGCCCCTGCCCTGGGGGGCTCCAGTCCTCACCCAATGTCTCCTGCTGACTCTCCAGCAGCTGCACGGCAGGCGTCCTAAGGCACCTCTAGTCCTCTCCAGAGCTCAGGGGGACTGTCCTGGCATCGGACTGTTGCTGGCACCCAGTGCCGAGAGGCTGAACAACAGCTTGAATGGTTCCTTTCCCGGTGTGCTACACCCAATAATCACAACGGGGTGGAGAAGCAGAAAAGTTTATTTGAAGCTTCAAATAGGTACCGGGAGATTTGAATCTCAAATCCTGTACACAGAGCAGGAAGTTACACAGGCTTTTATACATCCTTTTTCCCAGCATACTTATCCAATAGCAAGCTGCCCCAAGTATCCATATAGCCAGCCAATCCAGTTCCCAGCTAGTCCCTGGTTCTCTGTATCATTTGTTAAACTCTACATAAAGCTGCTTTATTCAGCATTGTTCTTCCATATCTGCCCTGTGTGGCCTTGCTTAGTTTCAGGCAGTCTGACTCTGCAGCATATTGTTGCAGATTCTCAGCATAACCACTGTGTGTGCCTCCAGGCGGGGCGGGGGGGGGGGGGGGAAGGACACTTGGGCCTAGGATGCAGAGCTGCTGCGAGTGCCTCCAGGCGGGAGCGGGGGCCAAGGACACCTGGGCCTAGTACGAGGGGGCTTCATCGACACTCGTGGTCTTCCATCCCCTCGAGTTACCTAGTGGCCATGCCCCAGTGTCCCCAACAGGACTGTCCTGGGGAATGGAACAATTGCTCCGGGCAGCCGGAGAATGCCTGTTCCCCCGGCAACCTCAGTGCCATTCCCTCTGGATGTGATGGTGTCAGCGAAGGTGCTGGAGGTGGTCAGGCCTCGGGGTTGGAGCTGGACTCAGGAGGCCGGGGCGTGGGTGGAGCGAGGCTGGAGCGAGAGCAGGGCTGGAGCAGGACGAGGAGCAGGGCTAGAGCTGCCTATGACTGTTGCCAATGTCAGGCAGGAGCGAGTTCCTGGCCCTGGAGTCGTGTTGAGCAGACTGAGCTGCTGCTGTGAGACTGAAATACTTGCTCCGGGAGTCACAGGCCTGTTCCTGGCTTGTGGATTGGCGGGAGCCCGGCACAGGAGGGACTCAGGGCCTGACACATGGCTCCAGGGGGCGCTTGGCTCCCGGCCCCGCTGGGCACTGACAGGCCAGGTGCAGGGGGCCAGGCGCAGCACCAGGGAGGACATTGGGGAGGCAGGAGCGCTGAGGTGGGGCTGAGCGGGCAGGTGCTGAGGAGCTGCGGCCGGTTGGCCAGCAGGGAGGAGGAGCAGCACCCAGCTGTGGAGGGCCCAGCTGCAGCTCCACACGGGGCGCGGCCAGAGCCTGGCAGGCGGCTGGCTGAAGTGGCACTTTGTGATCTGGCGCAGGCGGGAGCTGGCTCCCCACATCTGAGCGCTCTGCAGTGCCGGCGGATTCGCATCTAAACCCGGATCTGGCTCCCAATTCACAGCTGGCCCCTCCCCCCGATCTGGAGTGGCTGAGACTCCAGCGCTCTGGGGAAGAGGCCAACAAATGCCAGGTCCTGGGGTGGGCTTCCCCCAGAGACAACCCCGTGCTGGGAAGGGAGGTTCCAAGAGCCGGCAGCTCCACCACTCACACTCCCAGCGTCCTGGGAATGAGCCAGGAGCAGAGTCCCAGTCCCCGTCCCCTGGCATTAATCCAGGGACTCCGCACTGGGGATGTGCACCTGGCAGCACGCAGCCTCCTGAGAACACACAGGCCAGGGTGCAGGGCGAGGGCTCCCAGAGAGAAACGGCAGGAGGGCAATGCTGGGAACCCCCAGGCCATCTTCAGCTCAAGCATGAGGGCACCCCAGCATCCTGGAGAGCATGAATCTAGCTTCAGCTCAGCCTTTATGTCCCCCCGTTCTCTGTGCTAGATGGGTTGGTCTCCCGGGGGGGACGAAAGTGCCCATCAGGAGTTCCTGGCTTATCCAACGTCAGTTTCCCGCTCTTGTGAAAAAAACGGTGACTTCCCTTACACCGGAGCTGGTGTTCTTCAGGCTGGGCTGGGCCTGTACACGTTCCCCTGTCGGGGTGTGTGCACCCAGGGCCCATGAGTTGCAGACGTTTGCCAACGAACATTTGCCAACAGACGTTTGCCCCCTGCTCTCCCCATGTGCTCAGGGACCGCCATCAAAAGAGCACGTCTGCCACCTCCCTCTCAAGTCCTTCGCACCTGCATACTGCCAGGGGAACATCCCCATTTCTACTGAGGACTCAGGGACAGGGTTTATGATGAACCGGCTGGAGTTGATCTCCCCTCCCGCCCGGCGTGTTGCACCCCTACGGCTAGCTGGGGATCCAAACTGACACTCCCCGGTTTGAGCCCCTGCCTAGCCAGGCCCTGTTCCTTCCCCCTAGGCAGTTGTTGGCCCTGAACTCCTGCAGGCAGCCATGACACACAGGTGCTTGGGGGCTTGAGAGAAGGGCTATCACCAGCTGAATGACCCCTGCCTGTACGGTGGGGACTGAGGCCACTTTGCCAGCAGGTGCCCCCCAAGTCCTGTGCTATGCTGAGTCTGGGGAGATGGGCAGGTTCAGCCTCATTAGAAGGGATCGGCCAGACAGAAAGGCAGAATCGGGTCCCCGCACGGAGCCCCTCTACTTCCTGCCTGTGTCCTAACCACCAGGACAGTGGCCAATCCCACCTTCAGGTCAGGTTCCAGCGTCGGGCCCTGTCCATACCCACAGCGTGTGGCACCCAGCATGCACTGATAGACTCCGGTACATGCAGTAAGTTCACAGACACTAGAAACTGCCTAACACCAGGCTGGGGGCTGGGGATGTGTAGGGTACAGAGCACAGCACCCCCTAAGGCCAGGCAGGAGGGCTGGGAAATGCATATGATACAGAGCACAGCGCCCTCTAACACCTGGCAGGGGGGCTGAGAGATGGGGGGTGTAGGCTACAGAGCACAGCGCCCCCTAACGCCGGCCAGGGGGCCTGGAAGCTGGGGGAATATGTAGGATCCGGAGCACAGCATCCCCTAACACCAGGCTGGGGGGCAGGGAGAGGGGGGATATGTGGGGTACAGAGCACAGCGCCCCCTAACACCAGGACACGAGGTCTCGTCCGTCTCAGGGTGGAAATGATCACACCCTTCGAATGGGGGATCTGCCACGGGCACTGGCAGGAGCGCGTTGCTTTACATTAAGGTTCTTTGGCTGATGGGCGAACCTCACCCCGCCCTGCGTTTCGAGTGTGAACAGTTGTCGATGGAAACCCAGACGGCAGAGATGGAGCAGGACTAACCGGGGTCACTGGGTCTCACCCTCACCCCGTGTCTACACTGTACGAGGGTGGGAAATAGCAGGTGCCTTTTCTTGCCCTGATACGATTTTGGAGATGCCGATGCTTGCGACAGCTTTCTCCCTGTGTCGGTTGTGGGATCCAGGGGAGCCGTCTGTGTGCTCTGTACAGAACAAGGCGTGTAGATCATTTATACCTCAATGGATCACAGTAAATACAGTTATTTAATATATCAAATAAAGGCAGAACAATACATCAAAAAGCATCAAAATGAAAGAGAGGATTGCTATGTACAGGGGGGATTGCTATGTACAGGGGGGTTTGCACGTGACTAGTTAACTGCTCGAGAGCTTTCATCACCGTATACTTTCTGACAGGTTTCTGCACCCTGTGTAGGGTTTACGTCCCGCCCTCCGTCCCCGTTTCCGGTCGTATACGTTTTTGGCGCCGTCGGCCCTTTTGAACATTTCTTTTGTATTGTTTTCTGTGTTTGGCCTGGGGAAGGTTGCGTTCTTGTGTTTTGACATATTTCGAGAAAAAGTATGAACAAGTAGAAAGAAAGGCTGTAAGGGGTTTGCGGCTCCCTCCCCGTCCATCAGGGTGGGAGACCACGCTCCTCGCTACGATACTTCCGGGGTACCTTGGTTCAGGGGAAAATTAGCCCAGTGTTAATGGTTCAGGCCTGCAGTCAGGCTGAGCAATGGTAGAGAGTCTGTTTGCCTAGGGCCCTCATTCAGGGCAGGGCTGCTGTCGAGTAGGGGCTCTGGCCTACAGTCAGGCAGGCAGAGCAGCAGAAGGTCCATTTGCCTGGCCCTTGATCAGGGCGGGGCAGCAATCAAGTAGCGGGGCTCTGGCCTACAGTCCGGCAGAGCCGTCGCCGTCTAGGGGAGCTTAGCTCTCTGGTGGGAGAGTCAGCACAACCGTCTGGCGTCCTGATTCAGGCGGGTGCCAGACCAATCAGGCCTCCTGACAACCAGGTGGGGAACCTGCCACTCCTGACGGTGGCGTGGCGGTGCTCGGGGAACCCAGGCCTTCCCGCTCCACCGCGTCCCCACCCAGGGCCCTAAACAGCAGCGGAGTGGTCCGCCACTGGGTCAGCGGGGAAAATCCGATCACAACATGCTGGCCGGCTTGTAGTCAATAACACAGCTGAAGCCGATTCAGCTGCCCTGGGCTCCTTCCTACACACCCATTCCGTGTGTACATGGGTTCCAGGGTTGTTGTTCGCTTCGCTGGGGTAGATGGCTAGTGGCAGCCCCACCAGCTCCTTGGAGTCCCCGGCGTCTGGCAGCGCCGGCAGCCCCTCTGGCTCTCTGTCAGGATAGCGCTTTCCATTAGGGGAGCAGGGAAGAGACGTCCTGCTCCTCCAGCAGCTCTCTCCCAACTCAGCTGGAGGGGCGGCCTTTTATAGTTCCGCTTCCTGTCCCGCCCCTCTGCTTCCGGCAGGGTGGCATGCGGTGGGAGACAAGCCTGCTTTCTGCAACCCTCCTGCCCCCAACAACCCACTTCAGCGAGTCCCAAAATCAAATCCACTTACCAGGGGCCTCCTCTCCTCTTTGCGCTTCGCCAACATCCGGGGTAGAAAAGAGCTCCTGGCAGCATGCATCTCTGACCTCCGAGTCATCTTCTGCCTCTGGGTCCCCCTCCACATCCTCGTCCAAGATTTCCTCCTCCTGGCTCGGTCCACTCTCAACTGACATGCGAGCCACCGAAGTATCCACAGTGGTGTTAGCAATGGAGGTGGGGTCGCCGCGGAGTATCATGTCCAGCTCTTTGGAGAACCGGCAGCTCGTAGGCGCAGCACCGGAGTGGCGGTTTGCCTCCCGCGCCCTGTGCTCGGCGTTCCGCAGCTCCTTCATTTTCATCCTAAACTGCCGTGTGTCCCGGTCATCGCCCCTTTCTGTCATGCATCGTGAAATCTGTCCGTAGGTGTAATGATGCTGGTTCTGGCGGGACCCAACTGAGAGTGCCAGTTCAGGACAAACTGCTTCAAGCAGGGCAGTTACAGCCGAAGGCTGGGGCTTTTCCACCTCTAAGGCAAACCAAACCAGCCAAACAGAGCAGACTTTGGTCTCACCCCACTGGCTCACCACAAGTCACACAAGCAATTCCCTTAGACGCTCCAGTTTCCCAGGATCCCCAACAGTACCACTTGTTATGGGGACAAATGGCTATGAAAACCAATACCCCAGGAAAAGAAAAAAGGTTCTCTTGATCCCAAAGGACAAAGCCACAGACCCAGGTCAATATACAAAGCAGACCTTGTCCCAAATCACGCTGTAGCCAACCCTTTAGACTCTAAAATCTAAAGGTTTGTTCATAAAAGGAAAAAGCTATAGATGAGAGCTAGAATTGGTGAAATGGAATCAATGACATACAGTCATGGCCAAGTTCTTGGTTCAGGCTTGTGGAAGCGACAGAATAAACTGCAGGTTCACATCAAGTCTCTGGAGAACATCCACAGCTGGGATGCGTCTTTCAGTTTTTGGTTCAAAGCTTCAGTGTAGCAAAGTCCCTCCAGAGGGATGAAGCAGGACTGAAGACAAGATGGAGGAGCTGCAGCAGCTTTTTATATTCTCTTGCCATGTGGTCTTTCTTTCTTTGTCCCAAAGACAAGCTGTCCATCACGTGGCCTGGAAAAACCTCCGAGTTCTGTCCATAGGCAGGTCCCTGCACACCGTGCTGAGTCCCAAGGCTTGTCTGCCTTCTCTCAATGGGTCAATTGTGTAGCTGATGGTCCTTAATCGGCCATCAAGCAGGCTAGGCATTGCATCCGATGAAGTGAGCTGTAGCTCACGAAAGCTTATGCTCAAATAAATTTGTTAGTCTCTAAGGTGGCACAAGTCCTCCTTTCCAACTTGTCTGGGGTGTCTCCCAGAAGCATAATACAAGTTTGAACCACAGACACTATAGAGCCAATACTTATAACTTAAAATACAAAAATGACACAAGCATATAGATAGCACAGTCATAACCAGCAAACCGTAACCTTGCCTTAGACACCTTAGTGGACCCCCCTTTATACAAGATTTGGTGCCACTACAGGACCTTGGTTGCAACAATGATCTATATGGTCCCAGTTCAAGTCAATAACGTCACAGTAGGTATCATAATTGCTACGTCCGGAGTGCAGCTGGGACTGTACAGCCTCCTCTCCCCAAATGCTGATGAGGTCCAGCAGCTCGGCATAGCTCCAAGCAGGGGGATCGCCTGGTGCGTGGAGCAGGCCTGGCCACCTGGAAAGATGCGCTGCACTCATCACCGAGCAAACAGGAAGGGGACTTTCAAAATGGCAAAGGAGTTTATGGAGTGGGGATGATGGATGGTCACCTGAGGGCCAGGCAGTAGAGTTCAAACCGATGACCAGAGAGGCGAGAGCAGGCATTGTGGGACACCTCCCGGAGGCCAATCGCAGCGCCGTAATCGACCTCGGTGTCTACACTGGCACCGCAGCCTGTAGCCCCGGCGCAGAAAGTTTTTTAAACTGTGCAGGGCTTTTTTTAAAGCGCTGCAACTGCCCTGTTTCCGCGCCCTGAGTGGCGTGGCCGTGCGTCCACCTCACCAGTTGCAGAGCAGAAAGCTGCTTTGCCGCGCTGCAACTTGCCAGCGTAGACAGGACCTAAGGAAACAGAGCCATGACTTTAAACCTCCTGTTCACCGGAAAAAAACGAGGCTGTGTTTTGGAGTGGAATAAAAATGCACCTTTTAAAAATGCTGTAACAGTTTTAACACACCATGAAAGTTATAGTAAGCTTATTAAACATTTTAGATTTTTGTTGCATTATCAGACTGCTGTTGTTCTTAAATGTTTGCAGCCCACGGGCTGAGACATAGATACATGCTTCTGTGTTTGTTTTGGGACTAGAAGCTGTATTAAAAGTAACGCTTTATAAAAACAAAAAGTTTTTTTCATTTGTACTTTGTGTTTCTAAGAAGACAAAAAACATTTTAGTAATAAGTTTAACAGGGGCATTTTTGAATTAGCCAGTTTGTTTTCAAAAGATGTCTAGCTATCATTAAGCAAAAGCCAGGGCCGTAAAGTTAATTAAAGGAAACAGGCATGTAGATATCAAAGCCTCCTGGTTACAGAAATGTGAATGGCCACATCACCATTTACAAAATCTTTTTATTAACTGTTTAAATAAACTTACTATATAAAAGAATACAAAAAGAGACCCAAACCAAAACAGTTTTACCTTTAAATTGTCAAGAAAGCTTTAAAAATCAGGGTACAGTTAAAACCCTCATGTTTTTAAGGTTTGGATTTAGACAAAAAAGAAGAAAAAGCAGCTGATGTGAAAAAGTTCTGACAGAGATAAGGGGCTTGTTCTGTTCCCAACATACACACACACATACGTTCTTCTTTTCTCATGTTTTTTTGAAATGTAAACCAGGACACACAAGTTTGCTTTAGGCCTTTTATATAAAATCTGCATGGAGCAGGATTTAAAAATAGCTCCCTTCCCCTGTTTAGCTCGCCTGTCCTGTGACAAAAGTTGTTTCACTGTAAAGATGGCCAGAACATGTATGAATTTAAAACAAACAAGAACCCACAGCAGATTGCTTTTCAAAAGACACCCTTTGAACTTATTAAGAGTGTAAAATAAAGAAGCACCTCGGGGTTAAAACCACAGGCAGTTTACAAAAGTAATTTGTTAAAGTTAAATTAAGTTTTTATTGACTTAGGGATTTTTGTCTGAATTTTTTGCTGCATTTGTTTCTAAATGTTTGCAGTCTGTGTGCTGAGACCCAGGTACAAGCTCTTTTTTAACTGTTTAAATGGACTTAATCTATCAAAGAATGCAAAAAGAGAAAGCTGTTTTTGTTTGGTTAGCTTGAAATTGTAAAGAAAGCTTTAAAAATCAGGGTACAGTTAAAAACCTCACGTTTTGAAAGTATGGATTTCTACAAAACACAAGAAAAAGCAGCTTATGTGAACCAGTTAGCTTTTTTTTTTTAAACCAGAGATAAGGTATTTGTCGCCCCCCTTCGCCACCCCCCGCACACACATTTTTCTTTTCTAATGATTTTTTAAATGGAAACCAAAGGCAAACAAACTTGGAAGGGTTTTAAAATGCTAAAAGGAAACATAAAAAGACATGATGAAAGGTTGTTTTTTTTTAAAGTGTTCATTTGCTTTTCAGAGTTTTGCCCAAGTCAATTGACCAGAGTACAAAAATATAGCGTTAGTTTCTTTTTAAAGCATTTGCCTATGAGTACTTTTGTATGATTTCTTGAATATGTGACCAAGCAATGCAGTGGCTCCTGCCCCTTATGAAAATTCCTAATGAATTTAAGAAACCTTTCCAGAGGTTTTTTAAACTCCTGATAGAATTGAATGCTAATTTTTATCCTGGCTACCCAATTTTGTAGGCTGTATTTTTTAAAAACCTACAAAACCTACAAAAAGGCTCACACTCTTTATTAAACCCCTTAAATCTTTAGCATGATGTCTATAGAACCCCAATGTCTTTAATCCCTTTTAAATTTGATGGGACTTTTCCCACTGGGGCTGACAGACGAACAACAAAAATGATTTTGGGGGTTTTTAGAGAGAGTTCCCTGTTTTAAAATTTCACAGTTTAATTAAAAGAAAAGGAGTACTTGTGGCACCTTCGAGACTAACCAATTTATTTGAGCATAAACTTTCGTGAGCTACAGCTCACTTCATCGGATGCTGTAGCTCACGAAAGCTTATGCTCAAATGAATTGGTTAGTCTCTAAAGTGCCACAAGTCCTCCTTTTCTTTTTGCGAATACAGACTAACACGGCTGTTACTCTGAAACAGTTTAATTAGATTCTGTAAACTCAGCTCCTTGAACTTTTTCATGGTCCAAGCCCACGAATTTCACAACTGTTGGGACAGAAGCATCCAGCATTCTGTGTGTACTTCTCCTCTGAATGCTGGTTTCTACTGGGAGAGGGCCCTACTACAGCACATTTTATAGCCTGTGGTCATAAGTTGTTATATCTACTGGTAGCAGATAGGCACAAGAAACAGCCCTCTGACTAGGTACACTTGTTTTCCAGCACACAGCGATGAGGCCGCTGGCCTGCCTGCCGGCGATTTTGGAAAACCCCCACCCCACCTCTTTCCTGACTTTTTCCCCGCCACTTAACACTTGCTAAACATACAATGTTTAATCATATCAAATAAAGTTTTTAAGAGATTTGACCTATTTGAAGCAGGCCCTTCTGCTTTTAAAAAATTTTTGCAGCAAAGGCAGAGGACTAAAACTAAATGTAAACCTAAAGGGCTGCCAAGTTTTACTGAAGACTAATAAGATCAACACCTGTTTACAGGAACCTTAATGGTAAGGACATAGCAATATTACCATTCACGGTCTATTTAACACCTTTTTAACCGTTGAAATGAACTCCCTTGTTCTGTAGTGAAATAAAGAGGCCCCCTTTTAACACAAACTGGTTTAAACTGTTCAGAAGGTGTCTACACAGTCCACGTGAAATCGCTGCCGCGACAGCACTTTAAGGAGGCAGTGTCCTCGCGGCTCCAGCTCAGGAGGGTGTTTTTTCACACCCCTGAGCGGGGCAAGTTTCAGCACTGTACGTGGCAGTGTAGACAAGCCCTAATTGAACTGTGAAATTTTAAAACAGGGAACTCTCTCTAAAAACCCCCAAAATCATTTTTGTTGTCTGTCTGTCAGCCCCGGTGGGAAAAGTTCCATAAAATTTAAAAGGGCTTAAAGCCAATGGGGTTATCTATCTATCTATCTATCTATCTATCTATCTATCTATCTATCTATCTATCTATCTATCTATCTATCTATCTATCTATCTATCTATCTAGTGGGAAAGGTGCTTGGGGCCCGTTTTCTTAGATAAGAATAAGGCAGTTAAAGGGGGTGGGTAGTGAGGGGAGGGGCGGGGAGGGGAGGGAGAGGGCTCTTGTTTAAAAATCTTGGGTTGATAGGATTGGTTCAGGAAAATGCCTTCTATGATGCAGCTGTAGAACAGTTTCTGATTGATGCGCCCGAGAGGCGGAGATAACCATGCTGGGGGCTGTGAGCCTTGGGAGCTCCCTCTTTTCCCGGGACGGGGGGGGGGGGGGCAGCCGCAAGGGTAAGCTCTCTTCCCCCTCCCCGTCCACCCCCCTGCAGCTTGCTCTACTTTCCTTGCATAATGACAGGTTTCAGAGTAGCAGCCGTGTTAGTCTGTATTGGCAAAAAGAAAAGGAGGACTTGTGGCACCTTAGAGATTAACACATTTATTTGAGCATAAGCTTTCGTGAGCTATAGCTCACTTCATCGGATGCTCACGAAAGCTAATGCTCAGATAAATTTGTTAGTCTCGAAGGTGCCACAAGGACTCCTCTTCTTTATACTTTCCTTGTCTCACCAACCAAAAAGGATCTTTTCCTGTTTTCTATACTCTCCTTCTCTAACTAACCAAAAAAAGGATCTTTCTTTCTTTTGCACAGCTCTGTGTTCTGCTTACTAAGAAAAAAGGATCTTTCTCTCTCTTTCTGTTTTCTGTATTTTACACAGCCCTGTGTCACTGACATAGGATCTCTAGCTCATTTTTCGGCCGTGTGATTTCTTTCACCCGACCTTCTCAACCTTCCTTTTTCCTCTTTTCTTTAATGAGCCTTTGCTTTTTAAAATTTATTTCAATTTTTTGACTCTTATTATTTTTTAGACCCAACAAAAATAACCTTTTACCATGTTCTTACTAATCTATAAAAAACACTCCTCTCTCTTGTTGCTTTCTATAGTTTCCCCTCTTCCTTCTATTTAAAAGAACCTTTCTTTCCTTTTTTCTTCTAAGGCTAAGCAATTTTTCTTTTGTTAAAACTCCTTTCCTTTAAGGCCTCTGTCGCGAGGGTCGCGAGGGGGCATGGTCTCCTGCCCTGACAGCCTGGGAGGGAGCCGCGAACGCCCCCTGGTGGGCAGAACTGGGACACCCATGGCAGCAGAGGGGCGGGGCTGGAAGCTGCACTATAAAAGGCCGGCCCTCCAGCTGAGCAGCACGTCTCTTCCCTGCTGCGGAAGGACAGAGCTAATGGAGAGCGCTATCCTGACAGAGACCCAGAGAGGATGCCAGACGCCGGGGACGCCGAGGAGCTGGTGGGGCTGCCACTCACCGTCCTCCCCTAGAGCTCGCTGTTGCCAGCGGGGAAAGGGCTGGGGGGAGTCCTCCTCTCTGGCCCCTATCCCGGAGCAGCTCGCCTGCACCCCAAACTCATCCCCAGCCCTGCCCCACCCCAGAGCCCACACCCCCAGCCAGAGCTTTCACCTCCCTACCGCACCCTCAACCCTCGCTCTGAGCCCCTCCAACACCCCAAACACCTTATCCCCAGTCCTAGCCAGAGCCCTCATCCCCCCCACACCCCAACCCTCTGCCCCAGCCCTGAGCCCCCTCCAACACCACAGAGCCCTCATCCCCCCACACCCCAACCCTCTGCCCCAGCCCTGAGCCCCCTCCAACACCACAAACCCCTCATCTCCAGCCCGAGACAGAGCCCTCATCCCCCCACATCCCAACCCTCTGCCCCAGCCCTGAGCCCCTTCCAACACCACAAACCCCTCATCTCCAGCCCTAGACAGAGCCCTCATCCCCCTGAACTCCAACCCTCTGCCTCAGCCCTGAGCCTCTCTCACCCCTCAAACCCCCCAGCCCCAGACAGAGCCCTGACCCCCTACACCCCTACTCTTGGCCTGAGCCCCTCCCAAACCCCTCAGTCCTGCACCCCCTCCCTCTGCACCTCCTCCAATCCCCAAACTCCCTCCCAGAGCCTGGACCCCAATACTCTGCCTAAACCTAGGGCCTGCACCCCAGACATCCTTCCCCACCCAAACTCCTTCCCGGAGCCCTGGGCAGGTGGGGGGCAAAGTAGGGGCGGGTTCTGGGCACCACCAAAATTTCTACAAACCTGCCACCCCTGAACCCATGTACACACGGAATGGGCTTGTAGCAAGGAGCCCAGGGCAGCCGAATTGGGTTCAGCTGTGTTATTGACTACAAGCCGTCCAGCGTGTTGCGGTCAGATTTTCCCCACTGACGCAGTGGCGGACCGCTCCACAGCTGTTAGAGCCCTGGGCGGGGACGCAGTGGAGCGAGAGGGCCTGGGTTCCCAGACCACCAGCACCCCACCGTCAGGAGTAGCAGCCTCCCCACTTGGTTGTCAGGAGGCCTGATTGGTCTGGCACCCGCCTGAATCAGGACGCCAGACGGTTGTGCTGACTCTCCCACCAGACAGCTAACCTCCCCTAGACGGCGACAGCTCTGCCGGACTGTAGGCCAGAGCCCCCCTACTTGATTGCTGCCCTGCCCTGATCAAGGGCCAGACAAATGGACCTTCTGCTGCTCTGCCTGCCAGACTGTAGGCCAGAGCCCCTACTCGAGAGCAGCCCTGCCCTGAATGAAGTCCCCGGGCAAACAGACTCTTGACCGTTGGTCGACCTGACTGCAGGCCAGAACCATGAACACTGAGCTATTTCCCCTGAACCAAGGTACCCCGGAAGTATCGTAGCCAGGGGCAGGGTCTCCCGCCCAGACGGACGGGGAGGGAGCCGCGAACCCCCTACAGCCTCTCTTTCTACTTGTTCATACTTTTTCTCGAAATATGTCAAAACACAGCACGCTGTTAGGCCCTGAGCGGGGACGCAGTGCAGCGGGAGGGCCTGGGTTCCCCTATCCCCGCCACCCCCCCGTCAGGAGTGGCAGCCTCCCGCTGTGGTCGTCAGGAGGCCTTCTGCTGCTCTGGCTGCCTGACTGTAGCACAAGCACCCAACCTTCCCCCGGCCAGACACAGAAAAATAATCCAAAATAAAGGTTCAAAAGGGCTGATGGTGCCAAAAATATACAGGACCGGAAATGGGGACGGAGGGCGGGACGTAAACGCTACACGGGGCATGGAAACCTGTCAAAAAGTACATGGTGATAAAAGCTATTGAGCGGTTAACTACTCACGTGGCTGGGCAGGGCAGGCGGCCAATGGGGAGGAAGCCATGGTCCGGCATGATGTGTTCCACCCTCCTCCAGGCGGGCTCTGGTGCACCAAACCCCCAGAGTAGGGAGGCTGGCTTTTACTAGGGCAGCTGGGCAGCTTCAATGACTGGGCTCTCCCTCGTACACATCAGTCTCATCCTGTGCAAGAGTGTCCGTAGGCTGGCGCGGGCTGGACGGTGTTTCTTGCAGGCATTGAGGATGAGCATGGTCTGCGAAGCCAGGCACCTGACGGAGGACTTGCTGTCCTGCTGCAAGCCTTTCAGGACTAAGATTGAAAGGAAGGAAATGGAGATCAGAGCCATGGTGCTCTGGAAAGCCCTGGCAGACCAAGCCAGCGCTGTACCTCTTGGCCCGCGACAAGGCTGGGAGGCGGGAGGCAGGAGACTAACAGGAACAACCACCAACCCTCACTAAACATCCCCGCTGCCCTTCACAGCTGGGGGAGCCCCCAGACACAGGCAAGAAGTCACAATGAACCCCATTCACTCACTATTTCTAGGACTGCCCCACCCCTGCAGTATCTGATGGCCTCATCCCTGCCTGTATTTATGCTCCCCCTTTCCCCCAGTGCACAGGTGGGCACTTAAGCCCAGAGAGGGGAGATTCACAAAGGGGACTTGGGCATTGTTAGGCTACGCCTAACTTCCGGTGCCCTGCTGCCCTCCAGGAAATGCTGAGGAGGGAGCTCAGCCATTCTCTAGCTCTGGTTGGGGCCCAGCTGTGAACCTGCTCTGGGAGTGAGGAGCCTGAGCTATGTCACCCCCCCTCCCCCTTTTCCCCAACAAATGTGGAGGAGACGCTGCTCTGCCCTGCGCTGGCCCAGGGGTCCGGGCACGCAGCAGGGAGGTAGATGACCGGACGTCACCTCAGTCTCCTTTGGAGCAGTGGCTTGACACCAGGCACCCCACCTGGAGGTGACTGCAACAAACCCTGGGCTAGTGAGTGCAAGGGGGGGAGGCAGGACCCCACCTTTGCTGTGTTGGGGGTGGGGGGCAATCGTCTGCGAAGGCCAGCCAGCTCAGGCCCAGTTTGGGGATTTGCCAGGCCACAGCTCTGAGGTCAGGGTAAGTGCCTGGGCACATGCCAACCAGCAGACACCACAGGGTGAGGGGGAAGCTGATCAGGGGTTTGGGGATCTACAGTTTGCAACCCTTTGTGGCTCTAGCCCAAGATCACATTGCTGGCGTCGGAGATTGAACCCAGCCCGCGGCCCTGGGCCATTCGTCCCTCTAGCGCTCAGTGCTCAAAGCAGACACCACTCACCGTTGCAGATGGCCTCCAACTTCTCCTGGCTCTGCTGGTCCAGCTGCCGGGCAGTGAGCCCTACACACACAAACAGCTCGTCACATCCCTGCGTCCCCAGCGAGGGTGTCAAAGCGTCTGTCACCCTCCAAGCAGTGGGGCTTTCCCCTGCCCCTCGCTGACCAGGACGCACTCCTGAGTCCCCAGGGGAAGGGCGAGGCCCCAGGGATGGCTGTGGGGCTGGCTGCCAAAGGAGAGCATAGCGCCTTGAGGTTCCACTACCAAGAGCCCATGGCGGGGTGGGGGAGGGGGGATGGGGACTGCATGGGGAGCAGTGGGGTTCGAGGGGCCCATCAGCCACAGTCTAATGCGTTCGACTGTGTGCAGTGGCCTCCCTGGGGACAGCAAAAGCGGGTGGGGTCCTGTTGCCTGGAGGAGTTTGCAGTCGGTCCCCTGCGGGTACAAGTGAGTGGGTGAGCTGGAATAGCTGGGGCTGCCATGGCCTGGGGCATGTCACACGCCAGGGCATTGGTTCGTCGCCTGGCTGGGTAACGCCACTTGCTGTGCTTTCTCCTCTGCTCTTCACGCAGACTCTGAACACCATGGATGAGCTGCTGAAGACCTTGGTGTGTGAGGATGAGAAGCGCAACCTTGTGGTGCTGCAAAACATCGTGGAGGTGTGGAGGCATGGGGGCAGGAAGGGGACGAGTCCTGTAGCTGGGGTGGGGCTCTGGGACCAAGGCTCCATTTAATCCCAAGCATGGGACACCCCCGTGCCTTCTGCTCCTCAGAGTACGTTCTAGACAAAGGTTCTTGGGCTGGAGGACCAAGTGCCCCCGCTATATCTGAAAAACGTCTGCATGGCATGGGGGTGGAGGAGGGCGGGATCTGCCGTGTTCTCCACTGAGCCTCATCTGAGCCCGGGATTCATTTGTGTTCACCATGGACCCCACCAATACTGGCCAGAGCCCAGAGCTAGATTCCCCCAACGTTCTAGTTCTGGGGCCACAGGAAGTCGATTCTGTGGGAGGTTTGTGCTCCAAAAAGAGGGAAATGTCCTCAGCAGATATTCGGTCTTCTCGATCCCAGAGCTTGGGAAGAGGGAATCACAGAAGTGCAGGGCTGGAAGGGATCTCAAGAGGTCATCTACTCCACCCCCTGCACTGAGGCAGGGCCAAGCATTCCTCGACCGTCCCTGAGGAGTGTTTGTTCAGCCTGTTTTTTTAAAACATCCATGATGGGGAGTCCACCACTTCCCTAGGTCACCTGTTCCAGTGCCTAGCCACCCTTAGACTTTTTCCAAATATTTAACCTCAATCTCCCTTGCTGCAGATTAAGCCCATTTCTTCTTGTCCTACCTTCAGAGGACGTGGAGAACAATTAGTCACCATCCTCTGTGAAACAGCCCTTAACGTATTGGAAGGGAGGGGGTTTGGGGAAAGGGATCCCTCCCACAAGCGGAGCAGCCTGGCCCCAGGCCGCCTTACTCTGCCAGCTCCCAGCCACAGCACTCGGTTTCCCACTGCCGGTGAGTGCGGGGGGCAATCCTTTTGGAGGAGAGCGGGCTGGGACCATGTTACTCCACTTCCTGCCACTGCCAGTGAGTGTGGGGTCGCTGGGGGAAGAGGCTTGCGGAGAAGAGGTGGAATGGGGGCAGGCTGGGGATGGAGCAGGGGGGAAGGGGAAGAGGCAGGGCGGAGGGAGTTGTCTGGGCCCCCCCCCAGGGACGGCTCTGCCCTTTGTAGTGGGTGCAGCCTGCGGCGGGGCTGACTGAGGTTTAGGGCGGGTCACTGGGGCTGGGGCTGCTGCATGTGCAGTATGCAGCCGCCTAGTGACACCATGAAATTTGGGGCAATTTGGTGCCCCAAATTTCATGGTGCCCTACGCAGGCACGTATGCCGAGGGACGGCCCTGGCTTCCAGCTCCCATAACCGTTGTCGCCTCGCCCCGGCCCCTCTTGTTTTGCAGGTGTGTTGGGACACCCTCAGGAGTGCTCTGGAATTCCTAAGGTGGAGCCAGCTCAGTGCCCTTGTCCAGAAAAAGGAGCTTTGGCGAGGCTGTGACTGCCTGGTGAGGGAGCCCTCCATTGCCCGGCTCCGTGCCCACACCGAGCCCCAGCCCCGGGACCACACCTGGCCCTGGCTGTAGTCCCTCTGCGTGATCCCCCCGGCACAGGAAAGAGGGCCGAAAGCAGGACACTCCACAGATCTGGAACCTGGCCTGCAGGATGGAAAGGCCTTTAATAACCTTGTGCTCCCTTGTTCTGGCTCCTAGGTGGCGTGCTACAAAGGGAGGGCAGAAACCTTCCTCTGCCAGGCCATGGCCTTTGTGGAAAACCTGCAGGCTCCCATTAGAGAAGCAGCCATCAGGTTTCTAGGTAACCACAGAGCAGAGGGGTCCCTTAAGCAGGGGGCTGGATCCAGTCCCAGGCTCTCCTCAGTCCCTGCCGGCAGCGAGAAGTAACCCCTGGGCTCCTGATTGCCGAATGAAGGCTCAGGGGTGTCAGAAACCCGCAGGAGCAAGCTCACCCCAAACTGCCCTGATCGGCTGATGGGCCCCTCGAACCCCACTGCTCCCCATGCAGTCCCCATCCCCCCCACGCTCACCGCACCATGGGCTCTTGGTAGCGGAACCTCAAGGCGCTGTGCTCTCCTTTGACAGCCAGCCCCACAGCCATCCCTGGGGCCTCGCCCTTCCCCTGGGGACTCAGGAGTGCGTCCTGGACAGCGAGGGGCAGGGGAAAGCCCCACTGCTTGGAGGGTGACAGACGCTTTGACACCCTCGCTGGGGACGCAGGGATGTGACGAGCTGTTTGTGTGTGTAGGGCTCACTGCCCGGCAGCTGGACCAGCAGAGCCAGGAGAAGTTGGAGGCCATCTGCAACGGTGAGCGGTGTCTGCTTTGAGCACTGAGCGCTAGAGGGACGAATGGCCCAGGGCCGCGGGCTGGGTTCAATCTCCGACGCCAGCAATGTGATCTTGGGCGAGAGCCACAAAGGGTTGCAAACTATAGATCCCCAAACCCCTGATCAGCTTCCCCCTCACCCTGTGGTGTCTGCTGGTTGGCATGTGCCCAGGCACTTAGCCCTGACCTCAGAGCTGTGGCCTGGCAAATCCCCAAACTGGGCCTGAGCTGGCTGGCCTTCGCAGACGAATGCCCCCTCCCCGCCCCCGCAACACAGCAAAGGTGGGGTCCTGCCTCCCCGCCTTGCACTCACTAGCCCAGGGTTTGTTGCAGTCACCTCCAAGTGGGGTGCCTGGTGTCAAGCCACTGCTCCAAAGGAGACTGAGGTGACGTCCGGTCATCTACCTCCCTGCTGCGTGCCCGGACCCCTGGGCCAGCGCAGGGCAGAGCAGCGTCTCCTCCACATTTGTTGGGGAAAAGGGGGATGGGGGGGTGACATAGCTCAGGCTCCTCACTCCCAGAGCAGGTTCACAGCTGGGCCCCAACCAGAGCTAGAGAATGGCTGAGCTCCCTCCTCGGCATTTGCTGGAGGGCAGCAGGGCACCAGCAGTTAGGCGTAGCATAACAATGCCCAAGCCCCCTTTGTGAATCTCCCCCTCTCTGGGCTTGAGTGCCCATCTGTGCACTGGGGGGAAGGGGGAGCATAAATACAGGCAGGGATGAGGCCATCAGATCCTGCAGGGACGGGGCAGTCCTAGAAATAGTGAGTGAATGGGTTTCAGAGTAACAGCCGTGTTAGTCTGTATTCGCAAAAAGAAAAGGAGTACTTGTGGCACCTTAGAGACTAACCAATTTATTTGAGCATAAGCTTTCGTGAGCTACAGCTCACTTCATTGGATGCATACTGTGGAAACTGCAGAAGACATTATATACACAGAGACCATGAAACAATACCTCCTCCCATCCCACTCTCCTGCTGGTAATAGCTTATCTAAAGTGATCACTCTCCTTACAATGTGTATGATAATCAAGTTGGGCCATTTCCAGCACAAATCCAGGTTTTCTCACCCTCCGCCCCCCACACACAAACTCACTCTCCTGCTGGTAATAGCCCATCCAAAGTGACCACTCTCTTTACAATGTGTATGATAATCAAGGTGGGCCATTTCCAGCACAAATCCAGGTTTTCTCACCCCCCACCCCTCCTCCAAAAACCACACACACAAACTCACTCTTCTGCTGGTAATAGCTTATCCAAAGTGACCACTCTACCTACTATGTGCATGATAATCAAGGTGGGCCATTTCCAGCACAAATCCAGGTTTTCTCACCTCCCCACCCCCATACATACAGAAACTCACTCTCCTGCTGGTAATAGCTCATCCAAACTGACCATTCTCCTTACAATGTGTATGATTATCAAGGTGGGCCATTTCCAGCATAAATCCAAGTTTAACCAGAACGTCTGGGGGGTGGGGGGTAGGAAAAAACAAGGGGAAATAGGCTACCTTGCATAATGACTTAGCCACTCCCAGTCTCTATTTAAGCCTAAATTAATAGTATCCAATTTGCAAATGAATTCCAATTCAGCAGTTTCTCGCTGGAGTCTGGATTTGAAGTTTTTTTGTTGTAAGATAGCGACCTTCATGTCTGTAATTGCGTGACCAGAGAGATTGAAGTGTTCTCCGACTGGTTTATGAATAATTCTTGACATCTGATTTGTGTCCATTTATTCTTTTACGTAGAGACTGTCCAGTTTGACCAATGTACCTGGCAGAGGGGCATTGCTGGCACATGATGGCATATATCACATTGGTGGATGTGCAGGTGAACGAGCCTCTGATAGTGTGGCTGATGTGATTAGGCCCTGTGATGGTGTCCCCTGAATAGATATGTGGGCACAGTTGGCAACGGGCTTTGTTGCAAGGATAGGTTCCTGGGTTAGTGGTTCTGTTGTGTGGTATGTGGTTGTTGGTGAGTATTTGCTTCAGGTTGGGGGGCTGTCTGTAGGCAAGGACTGGCCTGTCTCCCAAGATTTGTGAGAGTGTTGGGTCATCCTTCAGGATAGGTTGTAGATCCTTAATAATGCGTTGGAGGGGTTTTAGTTGGGGGCTGAAGGTGACGGCTAGTGGCGTTCTGTTATTTTCTTTGTTAGGCGTGTCCTGTAGTAGGTGACTTCTGGGATCTCTTCTGGCTCTATCAATCTGTTTCTTCACTTCCGCAGGTGGATATTGTAGTTGTAAGAATGCTTGATAGAGATCTTGTAGGTGTTTGTCTCTGTCTGAGGGGTTGGAGGAAATGCGGTTGTATCGCAGAGCTTGGCTGTAGACGATGGATCGTGTGGTGTGGTCAGGGTGAAAGCTGGAGGCATGTAGGTAGGAATAGCGGTCAGTAGGTTTCCGGTATAGGGTGGTGTTTATGTGACCATTGTTTATTAGCACTGTAGTGTCCAGGAAGTGGATCACTTGTGTGGACTGGACCAGGCTGAGGTTGATGGTGGGATGGAAATTGTTGAAATCATGGTGGAATTCCTCAAGGGGTTCTTTTCCATGGGTCCAGATGATGAAGATGTCATCAATATAGCGCAAGTAGAGTAGGGGCGTTAGGGGACGAGAGCTGAGGAAGCGTTGTTCTAAATCAGCCATAAAAATGTGGGCATACTGTGGGACCATGCGGGTACCCATAGCAGTGCCGCTGATCTGAAGGTATACATTCTCCCCAAATGTAAAATAGTTATGGGTAAGGACAAAGTCACAAAGTTCAGCCACCAGGTTAGCCGTGACATTATCGGGGGTAGTGTTCTTGACGGCTTGTAGTCCATCTTTGTGTGGAATGTTGGTGTAGAGGGCTTACACATTGTAAGGAGAGTGATCACTTTAGATAAGCTATTATCAGCAGGAGAGTGGGATGGGAGGAGGTATTGTTTCATGGTCTCTGTGTATATAATGTCTTCTGCAGTTTCCACAGTATGCATCCAATGAAGTGAGCTGTAGCTCATGAAAGCTTATGCTCAAATAAATTGATTAGTCTCTAAGGTGCCACAAGTACTCCTTTTCTTTTTGAGTGAATGGGGTTCATTGTGACTTCTTGCCTGTGTCTGGGGGCTCCCCCAGCTATGAAGGGCAGTGGGGATGTTTAGTGAGGGTTGAAGGTTGTTCCTGCTAGTCCCCTGCTTCCCGCCTCCCAGCCTGCTGCCTTCTTGTCGCGGGCTGAGAGGTACAGCGCTGGCTTGCTCTGCCAGGGCTTTCCAGAGCACCATGGCTCTGACCTCCATTTCCTTCCTTTCAATCTTAGTCCTCAAAGGCTTCCAGCAGGACAGCAAGTCCTCTGTCAGGTGCCTGGCTTTGCAGACCATGCTGATCCTCAAGGCCTGCAAGAAACACCGTCCAGCCCGCACCAGCCTACGGACACTCTTGCACAGGATGAGACTGATGCATACAAGGGAGAACCCAGTCATTGAAGTTGCCCAGCTGCCCCAGTAAAAGCCAGGCTCCCTACTCTCGGGGTTTGGTGCACCAGAGCCCGCCTGGAGCAGGGTGGAACACATCATGCCGCACCATGGCTTTCTCCCCATTGGCCGCCTGCCCTGCCCAGCCACGTGAGTAGTTAACCGCTCAATAGCTTTTATCACCATGTACTTTTTGACAGGTTTCCATGCCCCGTGCAGAGTTTACGTCCCGCCCTCCGTCCCCGTTTCCGGTCGTGTACTTTTTTGGCACCATCAGCCCTTTTGAACATTTCTTTTGTATTATTTTTCTGTGTTTGGCTGGGGGAAGGTTGCGTGCTTGTGCTACAGTCAGGCAGGCAGAGCAGCAGAAGGTCCATTTGCCTGGCCCTTGATCAGGGCGGGGCAGCAACCAAGTAGGCTGCCACTCCTGACGGTGGGGTGGCGGGGATAGGGGAACCCAGGTCCTCCCGCTCCACTGCGTCCCCGCCCAGGGCCCTAACAGCGTGCTGTGTTTTGACATATTTCGAGAAAAAGTATGAACGAGTAGAAAGAGAGGCTGTAGGGGGTTCGCGGCTCCCTCCCCATCCGTCTGGGTGGGAGACCACGCCCCTCGCTACGATACTTCCGGGGTACCTTGGTTCAGGGGAAATAGCTCAGTGTTCATGGTTCTGGCCTGCAGTCAGGCCGACCAACGGTCGAGAGTCTGTTTGCCCGGGGCCCTCATTCAGGGCAGGGCTGCTGTCGAGTAGGGGCTCTGGCCTACAGTCAGGCAGGCAGAGCAGCAGAAGGTCCATTTGCCTGGCCCTTGATCAGGGCGGGGCAGCAATCAAGTAGGGGGGCTCTGGCCTACAGTCCAGCAGAGCCGTCGCAGTCTGGGGGAGGTTACCTCTCTGGTGGGAGAGTCAGCACAACCGTCTGACGTCCTGAATCAGGCGGGTGCCAGAGCAATCAGGCCTCCTGACAACCAAGTGGGGAGGCTGCTACTCCTGACGGTGGGGTGGCGGTGGTCGGGGAACCCAGGCCCTCTTGCTGTACTGCGTCCCATCCCAGGGCCCTAACAGCCGTGGAGCAGTCCGTTACTGCGTCAGTGGGGAAAATCCGACAGCAACACGCTGGCCGGCTTGTAGTCAATAACACAGCTGAACCCAATTCGGCTGCCCTGGGCTCCTTGCTACACACCCATTCCGTGTGTACATGGGTTCAGGGGTGGCAGGTCTGTAGAAATTTTGGTGGTGCCCAGAACCCGCCCCTACTTCGCCCCCCACCTACCCAAGGCTCCGGGAGGGAGTTTGGGTGAGGAAGGACATCTGGGATGCAGGCCCTAGGCTTAGGCAGAGTATTGGGGTGCAGGATGCAGGCTCTGGGAGGGAGTTTGGGGATGGGAGGGGGTGCAGAGGGAGGGGGTGCAGGGCTGAGGGGTTTGGGAGGGGCTCAGGGCAAGAGTCGGGGTATAGGGGGTGAGGGTTCTGTTTGGGGCTGGGAGATTTGGGGGGTTAGAGAGGCTCAGGGCTAGGGCAGAGGGTTGGGGAATGTAGGGAGATGAGGGCTCTGTCTAGGGCTGGAGATGAGGGGTTTGTGGTGTTGGAAGGGGCTCAGGGCTGGGGCAGAGGGTTGGGGTGTGGGGGGGATGAGGGCTGTGTCTAGGGCTGGAGATGAGGGATTTGTGGTGTTGGAGGGGGCTCAGGGCTGGGGCAGAGGGTTGGGGTGTGGGGGGATGAGGGCTCTGTCTAGGGCTGGAGATGAGGGGTTTGTGGTGTTGGAAGGGGCTCAGGGCTGGGGCAGAGGGTTGGGGTATGGGGGGGATGAGGGCTCTGGCTAGGACTAGGGATAAGGTGTTTGGGGTGTTGGAGGGGCTCAGGGCGAGGGTTAAGGGTGAGGTGGAGAGGTGAAAGCTCTGGCTGGGGGTGTGGGCTCTGGGGTGGGGCAGGGCTGGGGATGAGTTTGGAGTGCAGGCAGGCTGCTCCGGGATAGGGGCCAGAGAGGAGGACTCCCCCCAGCCCTTTCCCTGCCGGCAACAGCGAGCTCTGGGGGAGGACAGTGAGTGGCAGCCCCACCAGCTTCTCAGTGTCCCTGGCATCTGGCAGCCCCGCTGGGTCTCTGTCAGGATAGCACTCTCCGTTACGTCTATGCTTCCACAGTGGCGAAGAGACATGCTGCTCATCTGGCAGCTCTCTCCCTTCTGAGCTGGAGGCCCAGCCTTTTATAGTGCCGCTTCCTGCCCCGCCCCTCTGCTGCCATGGGTGTCCCGGTTCTGCCCACCAGGGGGTGTTCGCGGCTCCCTCCCAGGCTGCCAGGGCAGGAGACCACGCCCCCTCATGACAGAGGCCTTAAAGGAGTTTTAAAGGAAAGGAGTTTTAAAAAAAGAAAGATTGCTTAGCCTTAGAAGAAAAAAGGAAAGAAAGGTGATTTTAAATAGAAGGAAGAGGGGAAACTATAGAAAGCAACAAGAGAGAGGAGTGTGTTTTATAGATTAGTAAGACCGTGGTAAAAGGTTATTGTTGTTGGGACTAAAAAATAATAAGAGTAAAAAAATTGAAATCAATTTTAAAAAGCAAAGGCTCATTAAAAAAAAGAGGAAACTCTAAAGGAAGGTTGAGAAGGTCGGGTGAAAGAAATCACATGGCCGAAAAATGAGCTAGAGATCCTGTGTCAGTGACACAGGGCTGTGTAAAGTACAGAAAACAGAAAGAGAGAGAAAGATCCTTTTTTGTTACTAAGCAGAACACAGAGCTGTGGGAAAGATCCTTTTTTTGGTTAGTGAGAGAAGGAGAGCATAGAAAACAGGAAGAGATCCTTTTTGGTTAGTGAGACAAGGAAAGTATAAAGAAAAGGAGTCCTTGTGGCACCTTAGAGACTAACAAATATATCTGAGCATAAGCTTTCATGAGCATCCAATGCGTTGGTCTCTAAGGTGCCACAAGTCCTCCTTTTCTTTTTGCGAAAACAGACTAACACGGCTGCTACTCTGAAACCTGTTATTATACAAGGAAAGTATAGCAAGCTGCAGGGGGAGCGGAGGGGGAGGGGGAAGAGAACTTACCCTTCATAGAATCATAGAATCATAGAATATCAGGGTTGGAAGGGACCTCAGGAGTTCATCTAGTCCAACCTCCTGCTCAAAGCAGGACCGATCCCCGACTAAATCATCCCAGCCAGGGCTTTGTCAAGCCTGACCTTAAAAACTTCTAAGGAAGGAGATTCCACCACCTCCCTAGGTAACATATTCCAGTGTTTCACCACCCTCCTAGTGAAAAAGTTTTTCCTAATATCCAACCTAAATCTCCCCCACTGCAACTTGAGACCATTACTCCTTGTTCTGTCATCTGCTACCACTGAGAACAGTCTAGAGCCATCCTCTTTGGAACCCCCTTTCAGGTAGTTGAAAGCAGCTATCAAATCCCCCCCATTCTTCTCTTCTGCAGACTAAACTTCCCAAGTTCCCTCAGCCTCTCCTCAAAAGTCATGTGTTCCAGACCCCTAATCATTTTTGTTGCCCTCCGCTGGACTCTTTCCAATTTTTCCACATCCTTCTTGTAGTGTGGGGCCCAAAACTGGACACAGTACTCCAGATGAGGCCTCACCAGTGTCGAATAGAGGGGAACGATCACGTCCCTCCATCTGCTGGCAATGCCCCTACTTATACATCCCAAAATGCCATTGGCCTTCTTGGCAACAAGGGCACACTGTTGACTCATATCCAGCTTCTCCTCCACTGTAACCCCTAGGTCCTTTTCTGCAGAACTGCTGCCGAGCCATTCGGTCCCTAGTCTGTTGCGGTGCATTGGATTCTTCCATTTTAAGTGCAGGACTCTGCACTTGTCCTTGCTGAACCTCATCAGATTTCTTTTGGCCCAATCCTCCAATTTGTCTAGGGCCCTCTGTATCCTATCCCCACCCTCCAGCATATCTACCTCTCCTCCCAGTTCAGTGTCATCTGCAAACTTGCTGAGGGTGCAATCCACACCACCCTCCAGATCATTCATGGAGATATTGAACAAAACCAGCCCCAGGACCGACCCTTGGGGCACTCCACTTGATACCGGCTGCCAACTAGACATAGAGCCACTGAGCACTACCCGTTGAGCCCGACAATCTAGCCAGCTTTCTATCCACCTTATAGTCCATTCATCCAGCCCATACTTCTTTAACTTGCTGGCAAGAATACTGTGGGAGACAGTGTCAAAAGCTTTGCTAAAGTCAAGGAACAACACGTCCACCGCTTTCCCCTCATCCACAGAGCCAGTTATCGCGTCATAGAAGGCAATTAGATTAGTCAGGCATGACTTGCCCTTGGTGAATCCATGCTGACTGTTCCTGATCACTTTCCTCTCCTCTAAGTGCTTCAGAATTGATTCCTTGAGGACCTGCTCCACGATTTTTCCAGGGACTGAGGTGAGGCTGACTGGCCTGTAGTTCCCAGGATCCTCCTTCTTCCCTTTTTTAAAGATGGGCACTACATTAGCCTTTTTCCAGTCGTCCGGGACTTCCCCCGATCGCCAAGAGTTTTCAAAGATAATGGCCAATGGCTCTGCAATCACATCCGTCTACTCCTTTAGGCCTCTCGGATGCAACACATCCGGCCCCATGGACTTGTGCTCGTCCAGCTTTGCTAAATAGTCCCGAACCACTTCTTTCTCCACAGAGGGCGGGTCCTGTCTACGCTGGCAAGTTGCAGCGCGGTAAAGCAGCTTTCTGCGCTGCAACTGGTGAGGTGGACGCACGGCCACGCCACTCAGGGCGCGGAAACAGGGCAGTTGCAGCGCTTTAAAAAAAGCACCGCACAGTTTAAAAAACTTTCTGCACCGGGGCTACAGGCTGCGGTGCCAGTGTAGACACCGAGGTCCATTACGGCGCTGCGATTGGCCTCCGGGAGGTGTCCCACAATGCCTGCTCTCACCTCTCTGGTCATCGGTTTGAACTCTACTGCCCGGCCCTCAGGTGACCATCCATCATCCCCACTCCGTAAACTCCTTTGCCATTTTGACAGTCCCCTTCCTGTTTGCTCAGTGATGAGTGCAGCGCATCTTTCCAGGTGGCCAGGCCTGCTCCACGCACCAGGCGATCCACCTGCTTGGAGCTATGCCGAGCTGCTGGACCTCATCAGCATTTGGGGAGAGGAGGCTGTACAGTCCCAGCTGCACTCCGGACGTAGCAATTATGATACCTACTGTGACGTTATTGACTTGAACTGGGACCATATAGATCATTGTTGCAACCAAGGTCCTGTAGTGGCACCAAATCTTGTATAAAGGGGGGTCAAATAAGGTGTCTAAGGCAAGGTTATGGTTTGCTGGTTATGATTATGCTCTCTATATGTTTCTGTCATTTTTGTATTTTAAGTTATAAGTATTGACTCGATACTGTCTGTGGTTCAAACTTGTACTATGCGTCTGGGTGACACCCCAGACAAGTTGAAAAGGAGGACTTGTGGCCCTTAGAGACTAACAAATTTATTTGAGCATAAGCTTTCGTGAGCTACAGCTCACTTCATCGGATGCAATGCCTAGCCTGCTTGATGACCGATTAAGGACCATCAGCTACACAATTGACCCCTTGAGAGAAGGCAGACAAGCCTTGGGACTCAGCACAGTGTGCAGGGACCTGCCTATGGACAGAACTCGGAGGTTTTTCCAGGCCACGTGATGGACAGCTTGTTTTGGGACAAAGAAAGAAAGACCACATGGCAAGAGAATATAAAAAGCTGCTGCAGCTCCTCCATCTTGTCTTCAGTCCTGCTTCCTCCCTCTGGAGGGACTTTGCTACACTGAAGCTTTGAACCAAGAACTGAAAGACGCATCCCAGCTGTGGATGTTCTCCAGAGACTTGATTTGAACCTGCAGTTTATTCTGTCACTGCCGCAAGCCTGAACCAAGAACTTGGTCATGACTGTATGTCATTGATTCCATTTCACCAATTCTAGCTCTCATCTATAGCTTTTTCCTTTTATGAACAAAACCTTTAGATTTTAGATTCTAAAGGATTGGCAACAGCGTGATTTGGGACAAGATCTGATTTGTATATTGACCTGGGTCTGGGGCTTGGTCCTTTGGGATCAAGAGAGCCTTTTTTCTTTTCCTGGGGTATTGGTTTTCATAACCATTTGTCCCCATAACAATTGGTGATACTGGGAAACTGGAGCGTCTAAGGGAATTGCTTGTGTGACTTGTGGTGAGCCAGTGGGGTGAGACCAAAGTCTGCTCTGTTTGGCTGGTTTGGTTTGCCTTAGAGGTGAAAAAACCCCCAGCCTTCGGCTGTAACTGCCCTGCTTGAAGCAGTTTGTCCTGAACTGGCACTCTCAGTCGGGTCCCGCCAGTACCAGCATCATTACACCTACGGACAGATTTCACGATGCATGACAGAAAGGGGCGATGACTGGGACACACAGCAGTTTAGGATGAAAGTGAAGCAGCTGCGGAACGCCGACTACAGGGCGCAGGAGGCAAACCGCCACTCCGGTGCTGCGCCTATGAGCTGCCGGTTCTCCAAAGAGCTGGACATGATACTCCGCGGCGACCCCACCTCCATTGCGAACACCACTGTGGATACTTCGGTGGCTCGCATGTCAGTTGAGAGTGGACCGAGCCAGGAGGAGGAAATCTTGGACGAGGATGTGGAGGGGGACCCAGAGGCAGAAGATGACTCGGAGGTCAGAAATGCCTGCGGCCAGGAGCTCTTTTCTACCCCGGATGTTGGCGAAGCACAAAGAGGAGAGGAGGCCCCTGGTAAGTGGATTTGATTTTGGGACTCGCTGAAGTGGGTTGTTGGGGGCAGGAGGGTTGCAGAAAGCAGGCTTGTCTCCCACCGCATGCCACCCTGCCAGAAGCAGAGGGGTGGGACAGGAAGCGGAACTATAAAAGGCCGCCCTTCCAGCTGAGTTGGGAGCGAACTGCTGGAGGAGCAGGACGTCTCTTCCCTGCTCCCCTAATGGAGAGCGCTATCCTGACAGAGAGCCAGAGGGGCTGCCGGCGCTGCCAGACGCCGGGGACTCCAAGGAGCTGGTGGGGCTGCCACTAGCCGTCTACCCCAGCGAAGCGAACAACAACCCTGGGACCCATGTACACACGGAATGGGTGTGTAGGAAGGAGCCCAGGGCAGCTGAATCGGATTCAGCTGTGTTATTGACTACAAGCCGGCCAGCGTGTTGTGATCGGATTTTCCCCGCTGACCCAGTGGCGGACCACTCCGCTGCTGTTTAGGGCCCTGGGTGGCGACGCAGTGGAGCGGGAAGGCCTGGGTTCCCCTACCACCGCCACGCCACCGTCAGGAGTGGCAGGTTCCCCACCTGGTTGTCAGGAGGCCTGATTGGTCTGGCACCCGCCTGAATCAGGACGCCAGACGGTTGTGCTGACTCTCCCACCAGAGAGCTAACCTCCCCTAGACGGCGACGGCTCTGCTGGACTGTAGGCCAAAGCCCCCCTACTTGATTGCTGCCCCGCCCTGATCAAGGGCCAGGCAAATGGACCTTCTGCTGCTCTGCCTGCCTGACGGTAGGCCAGAGCCCCTACTTGACTGCAGCCCTGCCCTGAATGAGGGCCCCAGGCAAACAGACTCTCTACCATTGCTCGGCCTGACTGCAGGCCTGAACCATTAACACTGGGCTAATTTTCCCCTGAACCAAGGTACCCCGGAAGTATCGTAGCGAGGGGCGTGGTCTCCCACCCTGATGGACGGGGAGGGAGCCGCAAACCCCTTACAGCCTTTCTTTCTACTTGTTCTCACTTTTTCTCTAAATATGTCAAAACACAAGAAAGCAACTTTCTCCCAGCTAAACACAGAAAACAATACAAAAGAAATGTTCAAAAGGGCCGACGGCACCAAAAAGGTACATGACCGGAAACGGGGACGGAGGGCGGGACGTAAACCCTACACAGGGCGCGGAAACCTGTCAGAAAGTACACGGTGATGAAAGCTCTCGAGCAGTTAACTAGTCACGTGCAATCCCCCCTGTACATAGCAATCCCCCCTGTACATAGCAATCCTCTGTTTCATTTTGATGTTTTTTGATGTATTGTTCTGCTTTTATTTGATATATTAAATAACTGTATTTACAGTGATATATTGAGGTATAAACGATCTACACACCTTGTCCTGTACAGAGCACACAGACGGCTCCCCTGGATCCCACAACCCACACAGGGAGAAAGCTGTCGCAAGCGTCGGCATCTCCAAAATCGTATCAGAGCAAGAAAAGGCACCTGCTATTTCCCACCCTTGTACAGTGTAGACACGGGGTGAGGGCGAGACTCAGTGACCCCGGTTAGTCCTGCTCCATCTCTGCCGTCTGGATTTCCATCGACAGCTGTTCACACTCGAAACGCAGGGCGGGGTGAGGTTCGCCCATCAGCCAAAGAATCTTAATGTAAAGCAGCGCGCTCCTGCCAGTGCCCGTGGCAGATCCCCCATTCGAAGGGTGTGATCATTTCCGCCCTGAGATGGACGAGACCTCGTGTCCTGGTGTTAGGGGGCGCTGTGCTCTGTACCCCACATATCCCCCCTCTCCCTGCCCCCCAGCCTGGTGTTAGGGGATGCTGTGCTCCGGATCCTACATATTCCCCCAGCTTCCAGGGCCCCTGGCCGGCGTTAGGGGGCGCTGTGCTCTGTACCCTACACCCCCCATCTCTCAGCCCCCCTGCCAGGTGTTAGAGGGTGCTGTGCTCTGTATCATATGCATTTCCCAGCCCTCCTGCCCGGCCTTAGAGGGTGTTGTGCTCTGTACCCTACACATCCCCAGCCCCCAGCCCGGTGTTAGGCAGTTTCTAGTGTCTGTGAACTTACTGCATGTACCGGAGTCTATCGGCGCATGCTGGGTGCCACACGCTGTGGGTATGGACAGGGCCCGACGCTGGAACCTGACCTGAAGGTGGGATTGGCCATTGTCCTGGTGGTTCGGACACAGGCAGGTAGTAGAGGGGCTCCGTGCGGGGACCTGATTCTGCCTTTCTGTCTGGCCGATCCCTTCTAATGAGGCTGAACCTGCCCAGACTCAGCATAGCACAGGACTTGGGGGGCACCTGCTGGCAAAGTGGCCTCAGTCACCACCATACAGGCAGGGGTCATTCAGCTGGTGATAGCCCTTCTCTCAAGCCCCCAAGCACCTGTGTGTCATGGCTGCCTGCAGGAGTTCAGGGCCAACAACTGCCTGGGGGGAGGCCTGGCTAGGCAGGGGCTCAAACCGGGGAGTGTCAGTTTGGATCCCCAGCTAGACGTAGGGGTGCAACACGCCGGGAGGGGGGGGGGGAAGAGATCAACTCCAGCTGGTTCATCATAAACCATGTCCCTGAGGCCTCAGTAGAAATGGGGATGTTCCCCTGGCAGTATGCAGGTGCGAAGGACTTGAGAGGGAGGTGGCAGACGTGCCCTTTTGATGGCGGTCCCTGAGCACACGGGGAGAGCAGGGGGCAAACGTCTGTTGGCAAATGTTCATTGGCAAACGTCTGCGACTCACGGGCCCTGGGTGCACACACCCCTACAGAGGAACGTGTACAGGCCCAGCCCAGCCTGAAGAACACCAGCTCCTGTGTAAGGGAAGTCACTGTTTTTTTCACAAGAGCGGGAAACTGACGTTGCATAAGCCAGGAACTCCTGATGGGCACTTTCGTCCCTCCGGGAGACCAACCTATCTAGCACAGAGAACAGGGGGACATAAAGGCTGAGCTGAAGCTAGATTCCTGCTCTCCAGGATGCTGGGGTGCCCTCATGCTTGAGCTGAAGACAGCCTGGGGGTTCCCAGCATTGCCCTCCTGCCGTTTCTCTCTGGGAGCCCTCGCCCTGCACCCTGGCCTGTGTGTTCTCAGGAGGCTGCATGCTGCCAGGTGCACATCCCCAGTGCGGAGTCCCTGGATTAATGCCAGGGGACGGGGACTGGGACTCTGCTCCTGGCTCATTCCCAGGACGCTGGGAGTGTGAGTGGTGGAGCTGCCGGCTCTTGGAACCTCCCTTCCCAGCACGGGGTTGTCTCTGGGGGAAGCCCACCCCAGGAGCTGACATTTGTTGGCCTCTTCCCCAGAGCGCTGGAGTCTCAGCCACTCCAGATTGGGGGGAGGGGCCAGCTGTGAATTGGGAGCCATATCCGGGTTTAGATGTGAATCCGCCGGCGCTGCAGAGCGTTCGGATGTGGGGAGCCAGTTCCCGCCTGCGCCAGATCACAAAGTGCCACTTCAGCCAGCCGCCTGCCAGGCTCTGGCCGCGCCCCGTGTGGAGCTGCAGCTGGGCTCTCCACAGCTGGGTGCTGCTCCTCCTCCCTGCTGGCCAGCCGGCCGCAGCTCCTCAGCACCTGCCCGCTCAGCCCCACCTCAGCGCTCCTGCCTCCCCAATGTCCTCCCTGGTGCTGCGCCTGGCCCCCTGCACCTGGCCTGTCAGTGCCCAGCGGGGCCGGGAGCCAAGCGCCCCCTGGAGCCATGTGTCAGGCCCTGAGTCCCTCCTGTGCTGGGCTCCCGCCAATCCACAAGCCAGGAACAGGCCCGTGACTCCCGGAGCAAGTATTTCAGTCTCACAGCAGCAGCCTCGCTCCACCCACGCCCCGGCCTCCTGAGTCCAGCTCCAACCCCGAGGCCTGACCACCTCCCCACCTTCGCTGACACCATCACTTCCAGAGGGAATGGCACTGAGGTTGCCGGGGGAACAGGCATTCTCCAGCTGCCCGGAGCCATTGTTCCATTCACCAGGACAGTCCCGTTGGGGACACTGGGGCATGGCCACTAGGTAACTCGAGGGGATGGAAGACCACGAGGGTCGATGAAGCCCCCTCGCACTAGGCCCAGGTGTCCTTGTGTTGGGGACACTGGGGCATGGCCGCTAGGTAACTCGAGGGGATGGAAGACCACGAGTGGCGATGAAGCCCCCTCGCACTAGGCCCAGGTGTCCTTGGCCCCCGCTCCCACCTGGAGGTACTCGCAGCAGCTCTGCGTACTAGGCCCAAGTGTCCTTGGCCCCCCCGCCTGGAGGCACACATAGCAGTTATGCTGAGGATCTGCAACAATATGCTGCGGAGTCAGACTGCCTGAAACTAAGCAAGGCCACACAGGGCAGATATGGAAGAACAATGCTGAATAAAGCAGCTTTATGTAGAGTTTAACAAATGATACAGAGAACCAGGGAACTAGCTGGGAACTGGATTGGCTGGCTATATGGATACTTGGGGCAGCTTGCTATTGGATAAGTATGCTGGGAAAAAGAATGTATAAAAGCCTGTGTAACTTCCTGCTCTGGGTACAGGATTTGAGATTCAAATCTCCCTGTACCTTTTTGAAGCTTCAAATAAACTTTTCTGCTTCTCCACCCCGTTGTGATTATTGGGTGTAGCACACCGGGTAACGAACCAACTTCAGCTGTTGTTTAGCCTCTTGGCACTGGGTGCCGGCAACAGCTTTTGGCATCCCTGGGTGGGCGACGAGGCTGCAATTTAGCCTTGCCCGGACCCCTCCTGGAGGTCGAGGATTGCAGCGAGAACCGACGCCCAGCGCGCACCGGTGAGTTCATCGGGGGCCTCGGAGGAGACACGATTTGATCGACCCCGGAGGACACAACGGTGCAACGCACTCATATAGTGGAGAAGCAGTTGTGGACAGCGGTGAAGAACCGGTCCCTTAGACGTGGGGGAGGAGCAGCTGCAGGCCACCGTGAAGAGCCGGTCCCTTGGATAAGATAGGAACCTTTTAAAATCCGGATTATATGCTCTGTTGGAACCTGGGGACGCCCAGAGTTACCCTGTAGATATGGGACAGGGACAGAGCTCAGAGGTTAGGGCACGGTGTACGCCCCTAGAGTGCATTCTAGCAAACTGGAAGGTATTTGGTGCGGATCCAATGATTAAGAGCCAATTAAAACGATTCTGTACAGTTGACTGGCCTCAATATCAACTAGAGGACCAGGAGTGGTGGCCACCAGGAGGGTCAATTAATTACAACACGATCCTCCAATTAGTTTTGTTTTGCCAGTGAATGGGTAAATGGAATGAATATTTGTATGCACAAGCGTTTATGGCTTTAAGAAATAGAAAAGAGCTGTAATTCTGCAAAGTTGTAATTTGACTCCGACTGGTTCGGTAGTAGCTAATGTTAGTCCCCAGACCCCCACCCCCACTGTAATGGCAGAGCCGGTGTCCCCTTCGGCCCCCACATCCCTACCTTATAAGGCTAGGATGCCTCGGGTTACAGAGATTGCCCCCTCGGTGGGACTCTATCCTTTGCTTACCGAGACTGTTGTGGCTTGCCCACGGGCAGACGGACGTCAGGCTACCACTATGCAAGTTTACACCCATGTGCCATTCAATCCAATAGACTTAGCAGCTTTTAAAACACAGGCTGGGGAATTCTCAACGAACCCAAGCAGGTTTATTTCAGTCTTTGAGGGGTGCCTCAGTAGTCACAAGCCGCTTGAGACGACTGTAATATCCTCCTGAGAACCCTGTTGTCTGAGGTGGAGAGGGATCAGGTTACAGCTAAGGCAAGGGGAGCGTCAGCTTTCAAGCGAAAAAAAAAAAGAAAGGAAGCTATCTGTCAAGTTCCTCGCCAAGTAATTGTAAGCGGCTCAGGACATTTCTGGGTATGGCAGGCTTTTGCAGGATATGGATCCCAGAGTTTGGACTGTGGGCTAAACCCCTGTACGACTGTGTAAAAGGAGCGGATCATGACCCCTTCTATTGGACTCCAAAGGCTGACAGGGCATTTAAAATCCTGAAAAGAAAATTGATGGAAGCCCCGGCTCTGGACCTGCCAGATCTCTCTAAGCCTTTTCAGTTGTATGTACATGAATGAAGGGGGGTGGCCCTAGGAGTGCTCACACAGCTGTTAGGAGCATGGAGACATCCCGTGGCTTATTTTTCTAAGCAATTGGATCAGGTTGCAAAGGGTTGGCCGGCATGTTTACGGGCGGTCGCAGCTACTGCCCTAGTGCTTGAGGAAGCGGAGAAGCTAACATTGGGAGGGGTTATGCAAATCTATACTCCGCATATGGTCCGAGCCTTATTGGATGCAAAGGGAGGGCTTTGGCTCACCCAGGCTCGGATTGCTCGGTACCAGGCTAAGCTGTTAGAGAACTCTGAAGTCACCTTACAGCCTTGCCCCTCCCTTAACCCAGCCACCCTCTTGCCAGAAACAGAGGAACAGAAACATGACTGTTTAGAGATCATAGATGTCCAGTACTCCAGCCGTCCGGATTTAAAGGATGTACCTCTCCCAAATGCAGATTATGAGTGGTACACTGATGGTAGCAGTACTGTAATAGATGGGCAAAGGAGGGCGGGTTATGCTGCTGTGACCCTCCATGACACTGTGGAAGCTGAAGGTTTGCCTGCTGGGACCTCTGCCCAGCTTGCTGAACTAATAGCCCTGACCCGTGCACTTGAACTGTCAAAAGGAAAGCGGGTCAACATTTTTACTGATTCAAAGTATGCTTTTGGTGTGCTGCATGCTCATGCTGGCCTATGGAAGCAAAGGGGAATGCTGACAGCCCAAGGCTCCCCAGTCAAGTACGGGCCCCAAATCCTCCGGCTCCTAGAAGCCGTACAACTCCCCTCGGAAGTGGCGGTGGTACACTGTAAAGCCCATCAAAGGGAGGATCAAGATGTGGCCAGAGGTAACACCCGGGCAAATAGAAAAGCTAAGCATGCTGCCACCCTGCCATCCCCTCAGGCTGAGAACGCCCATACGCATGCCCTTATCCCATCAGTAGGGGAGCTTCCAACCCCTCAGTACTCTGGGGAGGAAAGACAGCTAACTGACAAACTCGGTCTCCGGGAAAAGGAGGGATGGCTCCATTCCCCAGAAGGGAAAATCCTCTTACTAAAGGGCCTAATCCAGCCAGTGCTGCAGAAACTACATCAAACCACTCATGCTGGCAGGGAAGCACTTATCCAGCTAATGGGAAAATACTTTATCACTTCCGGACTCCGACCCCTGGCTGCCCAGGTACAGGCGGACTGCTTAGTCTGCCAAAAGAATAACCCCCGACCGGGACATCCTGTGCCACCAGCTGCCCTAGAACCCACTCCGGGCCCTGGACAAGTGTGGCAAATAGACTTTACCGAGTTTCCCTGGACCCAAGGGTTCAAATATCTCCTTGTTATAGTGGATCGGTTCAGCGGATGGCCAGAAGCCTTCCCATTCCGTAACTGCACTGCCAGGACAGTGGCCCTCAAGTTTGTTAAGGAGATCATTCCTCGCTTTGGACTCCCCCGTGGATGGAATCTGACAACGGGACACACTTCACGTCAAAAATCATTCAAAGCATCTCACATGCCTTACAGATCCCCTGGAAACTCCATACGCCCTGGAGACCGCAAGCCAGTGGGGTAGTGGAGCGTACCAATCAGACCCTTAAACGGCATCTCTCAAAAGTGTGCCAAGAAGCCTCACTGCGATGGCCTGATGCTTTGCCCCTCGTCCTACTCCGTAGCCGCGTTCTCCCAAAGGGTAGATTAGGGCTCAGTCCCTTTGAAATTATGTTTGGAAGGGCATGGCCTATGAATGGCACCCCGGTTCTGTCAGGGGAATGGGAGTTGGGTAATGTTTTTTTGTCACAGTATATGTGTTCCCTGTCTGCTGGTCTCTTGTCTCTTCACAGGTATACCAAGGATTCCCAGCCTCTCCCCTTGGACTCTCCCGTTCACTCCTTACAGCCCGGTGACTCTGTGCTTGTTCGCACCTGGAAAGACGAGCCTCTCCAGGAAAAGTGGAAAGGACCCTATACCGTCCTGCTGATCTCCCATACAGCGGCAAAGATTGAGGGTCACAAGAACTGGATCCATCACTCTCGTCTGAAGGCAGTAACCGCCCCCTCGTCAGCAGAACAGTGGACCGTCCAACCTGCTGACTCCTCAGCTAGTGACGATCTCGGGCTAAAGCTACTGTTTAAAAGACACAAATAGCGGGCACCTTAATGCTAAAATGGGCCCACCCAGGTATTGGAGATCCTGGGTTGGGAAGACTCTGGTCATAATTAATTGGGTAACATTGTTATTCTCTGTATTGGTATTTCCAAACTGTGCATATCGGGAGCATAACTCCTTTGTTTTGCTTGCGCACCATGTTGCTAATTTAACAAACCAGACTGATTGCTGGGTATGTGCTCCAACTCCACTATCCCCCAAAACGGGAATGCCCCTTGACATGCTGCCCTTGACCCTAGCAGAATTAGCCACCACCAAAGAGCAGGAAAGAACGGACTCACCGTTCTGGAACAAGACCTCTTTACAGCAAGCCACCTATCAGGACCAGGAGTATTCAGTTGCAGTACTCACTGAGGGAGTGTTATGTTTTACCCAAAACCAATCTGATCACTATGGGCATCCTGTGGGAAAGAGCTCCTGTGTTATTACACAGTGGGCTGATGGGTATTGGATAAAGACCAAAAGGGGAAGCCAGCAGTGTGGGTGTAATGGTTCCTCCCCTTTTAGGAAAACTCTTACAAATAATCGTACCACAAAAGAAAAGTTTGGAAATATAACTTGCCGTCCAGTTAATATCTCCAATGTAGCAAGCCAATGGTGGGTTTGTAGTGGTCCCTATGGCGAGTGTAATTTGAACGACACAATTAGAAATGCCCCCACTTGTACCCAATCAAAAAAATAAGATGCCCCCTTAGGGGCATATAAATTGTTGAAAAAAGCCGCCAAAGCAGCCTTAAATATCCCAGGAATCCCCTTAAGAAACAGTCCTTACTGGGCCCTACAGGGTCACTATTTTGTATGTGGCCGAAAGGCTTACAAGGTGCTGCCAGCCAACTGGACAGGTAGCTGTTATATAGCTCATGGAGTTCCTCATCTTTCCATAACTGCCACACTGCCCAAAGGAAAGATTAGAAATGCCCGAGACACCTCTGTTGAGTCACGAGAAAAGACCCTGCGGCGACTGACTAAGGCATTGGAGGGCAAGATGAAGAATCCCCTCACAACCGAGAAGCTTGTAGGGTGCTCTGTACTGGGAATAGCGCCACTGTTTACCGGACCAGCCATGGCATGCATAGGCCGCTATACTATAAGGCTGCAGATGGTACTTGAGAAGGTGGCCTTAGAGTTAGAGGACTCGGACTCAGTTAGTGATTTAGGGTCAGCAGTAAAAACATTAAATAAAGAGGTACAGCAGCTCAGGACGTTTTCCCTCCAAAACAGGCTGGCTTTGGACTATCTCTTGGCATCCCAAGGAGGGGTTTGTGCCCTCGTGGCGCCCCGATGGTGTGTATATGTAAATGATAGCAGTTATGAGATCTATGAAAAGGTGGTACAGGCTGAGGCCCATGCCCGAGCCGGAGCACAGGTTGCCTATACTGCCCCAGAGAACGATTGGTTGCAAACCTTGTTTTCAGGCTGGGGTTTGTCGTCTTGGCTTGGTGGTTTATTTAGCCTGCTATTGAAAATTCTCTTTCCTGTATTGCTTGTATTACTGGTATTATGCTGTGCGGTATCATATGTCAGGGCCCTTTTGCAAAAGTTAATAAGTCATTCTCTTCAGGGCTATCACAAAGTGCTTATGCAAAGTCCTATTGTAAAGAAATAAGCCCAAGTGAGAAAACTCAGAGCCAAGGCTGTTGAGTGTTCTCAAAGAGGGGAGTTGTTGGGGACACTGGGGCATGGCCGCTAGGTAACTCGAGGGGATGGAAGACCACGAGTGGCGATGAAGCCCCCTCGCACTAGGCCCAGGTGTCCTTGGCCCCCGCTCCCGCCTGGAGGCACTTGCAGCAGCTCTGGGTACTAGGCCCAAGTGTCCTTGGCCCCCCCTGCCTAGAGGCACACACAGCAGTTATGCTGAGAATCTGCAACAATATGCTGCAGAGTCAGACTGCCTGAAACTAAGCAAGGCCACACAGGGCAGATATGGAAGAACAATGCTGAATAAAGCAGCTTTATGTAGAGTTTAACAAATGATGCAGAGAATCATGGAACTAGCTGGGAACTGGATTGGCTGGCTATATGGATACTTGGGGCAGCTTGCTATTGGATAAGTATGTTGGGAAAAAGGATGTATAAAAGCCTGTGTAACTTCCTGCTCTGTGTACAGGATTTGAGATTCAAATCTCCCTGTACCTATTTGAAGCTTCAAATAAACTTTTCTGCTTCTCCACCCCATTGTGATTACTGGGTGTAGCACACCGGGAAACGAACCACTCAAGCTGTTGTTCAGCCTCTCGGCACTGGGTGCCAGCAACAGCCTGATGCCAGGACAGTCCCCCTGAACTCTGGAGAGGACTAGAGGTGCCTTAGGACACCTGCCATGCAGCTGCTGGAGAGTCAGCAGGAGACATTGGGTGAGGACTGGAGCCCCCCAGGGCAGAGGCCATTCAGGAGACCCAGCGTGGGGGGAATCAGGCCTGGGATTCTCTGCAGCGGCTGCTCCCACACAGCCTTGGAGAGAGGAGCTGCGAAACCCCCACAAAGCGCTGCCCCGGCACAGAGCTCTGTAGCACTGGGACCCCGTACGCGTGAGCCGCAATCCAGCAGGGCCTTGCGCCAGCCCCACCCTCTCCCATTGCCCCGCTCTGGGAGGCCAGAGCACAGTTCACAATTTAGCACGGACCAGCTGCAAGGATCCTGGCGGGCCCTGGTAAGGTTGGAGCAGCATTTTCAATGTTGGGGAAAAGCGAGATCTGTGCAATAGGCAACGCAGCTCCATCTGGGCACCAGCCAGTTCCTGTTCCCCAGAGGGCTCCCACTGAACCAGGGACAAAGGGGGCAGGAGGTGGAAAGGGAAGGTGCCATCCTGGGACCCAGGAGACCCATGTTCATTTCCCAGCTCTGCCACAGATGCTCTGTTTATCTTCGAGCTAGTCCCTTATTCTCTCTCTGCAGCGGTTCCCTGTCTGTACAGTGGGGGTAGCAGCCAGGCCCTGCCCTGAAGGGGGCAGATAGAATAAATGCAATCGAGGTTGGGCAGTGCTCGGATGCCAGGGGGATGAGGGCCAGGATGGTGCCTAAGACAGACCGAAAGCAAGGGGGAGCTACAGAGCCGGTGGTGAGAGGGGTTTGGCCTTTGACAATCTGCTCTGAGTGCCTGGGCTGCCAGACCCCAGGCAGCCACTGGCATTGCCAGACCTCCCTGATCTATGGTGCTGCTGCTCTCCCTGCTTCTAGGAGTCACTGCCTCTCCCCGGGCCGAGAACCCCGCAGCAATCATCTCCTGGGGCTGCTGTCGCTCTGAGCGTTAGCAAGGCCTGGGACACAGTACAGGGGCGGGGCAGGGGGGGCTGCTATTAAAGCAGCTTCTGCGTCATTGCAGCGGTGGGAGAGGAAGCAGAGACGGGACCGTTTTCCATCCCGTGGCAGAGCACCCGGCAGCTTGAGAAAGTGGAAAGAGCCGCTCAGGTGGGCTGGGAGCCGGGGGTGCAGAGAGTTCATGAATCCCCGTTCTGCACTGTCATGAGAAGGAGGAACCGGGATGGAAGTGATCCTCCCACTCGGGGATCCAGAGACCCCCTGGCTCCAATAGCATGGACGCAGGGAGGGGCTCTGGCCTGGGGTCTGCAGGAGCTGGGACTAGAGGAGCCCACAGGTCCCTTCCGGCCTAACGTCTGTGACTGTGGGGAGCGGTGTTGGATCATATTAAAGAAGTTCTGTATTAAAATCACAAATGAGTTTGATTCCCAATAGTTTAAAGTCCAGGGTATTACTAATTAAGAGGTCTCTTGGTTTTTGGTGCTGTTTCTCTCCCTCTATGTGTGAAACCTGCAAGCTGCTAATTGTGTTCGTACATTCTAAGACTGAGTCTGTTCTCAAAGCAATTCACAGAGAGAGAGACTCAAAGCAATACTCGAACAACAGAAACAGCACCCAGAGACTCCCCGCCCTTTTGTTGTATTAACAATTGTGATTAAAATAGAGATAGAGGATGTATGTGGATGGATGCTTGGTGTGGATAATAACTGAATGATCAGGGAGGTGCCAGCCTAAGAATCCAGTGTCCATCCGCTGAAGAAGGCGTCAAGTGGAAATAACTAGAGGACCCCCGGAGGGCAGACTGGAATCCACCCAACAGCCTCAAGAAAGGGAGAACCAAAGAACAAGATAACATCTAGCAGCTCGGAGCCCTCAGGAATGTGCTATCTGCTGATTGATTCAGCAACAGCATGATGAAGGAATTCCCATAGACTGGCATAGGAAGAAATTCCTATAAAAATAGACTCTAAAAAGTGAGAACTTTGGGGTCTGATTCTGCAAACCAACTTCCAGGAGCATCAGATGACCATCTGACAAGGCCCTGCTCTCTCCTCATGTCCAGGCCACCTGGCCAGTGGCTTGGCATGAGCAACTCTAAGGCTGGTAACTATGATAACAACCTTGCAGAACCTGTGTGTGTGTATTTGTATGAATGAATGTGTGACTAAATATGAGATTGAATGGAATGTTATAGCTATAACTAAGTGCTTACTATGATTCTTTCTGTATTCACAATAAATGTGGTATTTTGCCTTTTTCGCTTTCATGAGATCCTGTTGGTTTTTATTTTATTGGTATAACAGCGGAAGGTTCCTCCCATGACCCCGGTGGGGAAGGACAGGCTCTAAAGACTTGGCGAGGCCAGAGCAAGTCTGGGCTGGGGCATCCCATGGCTGGGGAGTCACACATTGGCTGGTCTGTGACTCGCCTGCCCATTGTGACACACCCCTGCTGGCTGGCACAGCCTCATCCCCTCACTGCCAGGCTTGGCTCTGGCAGAGCAAGAGCTGGCAGGTGCCGCTGGGGAACGCTGAGCCAGCAGATCCAGCTCCGCCACCGGCAGCAGAAAGTGGGTGGCCCATTTACGCGCAGGCTTCTGCCCACTCCTGACTCCAGGTAGGAGAATCTTCTATTGCCCACCTCTGCTTTTCCACTGCATCGCCAACCACACCGAGCCTTCCCCGAGCTCCTGGCTGGACGGCGCACGTCTGCCAAGTGCCCCGGTGCCGGCCGTCTAGCCTGGTGCCAGTGAGGAAGTGGGCACCGGCATGCACACAGGAGTGACCCCTTGGCGGCTCCACAGAAGGGGTGGCACCAGTCGAGCCCGGAGGGGACGGAGACAAGGAGGAGGGTTTAGCAGGGCTGGTGGCACGGCACGGGAAGGCGGCACAGGTGGTTAGATGAGGCATTGGGCTGGGACCCAGGAGAGCTGTGTTCAGTTCCCCGCTCCTCTGTAAGTCTTCTGCGTGAAATCAGGTGAGTCCCCGCCGCTCTGGGCCTCAGCTAACAAGGGAGAGCACGTCCCTGCTCTGCGGAGCGGGCGTTGAGAGCCTAAATACCACAACACCCGTGTGCTAAACCACTGGCATGATGGGGCCAGGTAAGTGCCCAGACACTGAGGTTGCCGGGGGAACAGGCATTCTCCGGTTGCCTGGAGCCATTGTTCCATTCACCAGGACAGTCCGATGCCAGGACAGTCCCCCTGAGCTCTGGAGAGGACTAGAGGTGCCTTAGGATGCCTGCCGTGCAGCTGGTGCAGAGTCAGCAGGAGACACTGGGTGAGGAATGGAGCCCCCCAGGGCAGGGGCCATTCAGGAGACCCAGCGTGGGGGGAATCAGGCCTGGGATTCTCTGCAGCGGCTGCTCCCACACAGGCCTTGGAGAGAGGAGCTGTGAAACCCCCAGAAAGCGCTGCCCCGGCACAGAGCTCTGTAGTACTGGGACCCCGTACGCGTGAGCCGTAATCCAGCAGGGTCTTGCACCAGCCCCACCCTCTCCCATTGCCCCGCTCTGGGAGGCCAGAGCACAGTTCACAATTTAGCACGGACCAGCTGCAAGGATCCTGGCGGGCCCTGGTATGGTTGGAGCAGCATTTTCAATGTTCGGGAAAAGCGAGATCTGTGCAATAGGCAACGTAGCTCCATCTGGGCACCAGCCAGCTCCTGTGCCCCAGAGAGCTCCCACAGCTCCCACTGAACCAGGGACGAAGGGGGCAGGAGGTTGAAAGAGAAGGTGCCATCCTGGAACCCAGGAGACCCATGTTTATTTCCCAGCTCTGCCACAGATGCTCTGTTTGTCTTTGAGCAAGTCCCTTCTTCCCTCTGTGCTGTAGTTCCCTGTCTGTGCAGTGGGGGTAGCTGCCAGACCCTGCCCTGAAGGGGGCAGTTAGAATAAATGCAATGGGCAGTGTTCAGATGCCAGGGGGATGAGGGCCAGGATGGTGCCTAAGACCGACCGAAAGCAAGGGGGAGCTACAGAGCCGGAGGTGAGAGGGGTTTGGCCTTTGACAGTCTGCTCTGAGTGCCTGGGTGCCAGACCCCAGGCAGCCACTGGCATTGCCAGACCTCCCTGATCTACGGTGCTGCTGCTTTCCCTGCTTCTAGGAGTCACTGCCTCCCCCTGGCCGAGACCCCCGTGTCATGGAGTCCCCGGGCGACGCTCTGGAACTGCTCCCTACGAAGTCAGTCAGGACTCTGGGGAAGTCTCCTTTCTGTGAACAGCCTGTCCGCAGGGCAAAGAGCTCACACAGCTTCCACCTTCCTGGGTCTGACCTCTGAGCATTCAGCATCCTCTGCTCCTCCGTGAGCTTCCCACAGCGAGCCCGTCCAGGCAGGCTCCTGGGGAAGCCGGAGGGTCCTGCACCCCAGCTCCGCAGTCAGACGTGACTCTCAGCCAGCCAGTAAAACAGAAGGTTTATTAGACGACAGGAACATGGTCTAACACAGAGCATGTAGGTGCAGAGAACAGGACCCCTCAGCTGAGTCCATTTTGGGAGGTAGTGAGCCAGACAACCATGTCTGTACTTCACTCCATGTCCCCAGCCAGCCTCAACTGAAACTCTCTCCAGCCCCTCCTCCTCTGGGCTTTGTCCCTTTCCCGGGCCAGGAGGTCACCTGATTCCTTTTTTCTCCAACCCTTTTAGCTCTCACCTTGTAGGGGGGAAGGGCCAGGCCATCAGCACCCAGGAAATAGGGTGTCGGCCATTCTCTGTGTCCAGACCCCTGCACATACCTGCCCTCTAGGGCTCTGCAAAGATCATACACCCTTACGCCACCACCTAGATACTTAAGAACTGCATAGGGGAAACTGAGGCACCCCCACACTATTCGGAGGAAACATTAAGAACAGTCCCACTTCGTCACATCCCACAGCAATCATCTCCTGGGGCTGTCATGGCACTGAGCATTAGCAAGGTCTGAGACTCAGTTGGGCGGGAGGAGGAGGCTGCTATTAAAGCAGCTTCTGCGTCGTTGCAGCGGTGGGAGAGGAAGCAGAGATGGGACCATTTTACACCCTATGGCCAAAGCACCCGGCAGCTTGGGAAAGTGGAAAGAGCCTCCCATGTGGGCTGGGAGCTATGGGTGGGGAGAGTTCATGAATCCCCGTTCTGCACTGTTACGAGAAGGAGGAACCGGGATGGAACTGATTCTCCCACTCGGGGACCAGAGACCCCCTGGCTCCAATAGCATGGATGCAGGGAGGGGCTCTGTCCTGGGGTCTGCAGGAGCTGGGACTAGAGGAGCCCAGCGGTCCCTTCCGGCCTAACGTCTGTGACTGTGGGGAGCGGAAGTTCCCTGCCATGGCCCCGGTGGGGAAGGACAGGCTCTAAAGCCTTGGCGAGGCCAGAGCAAGTCTGGGCTGGGGCATCCCATGGCTGGGGAGTCACACATTGGCTGGTCTGTGACTCGCCTGCCCATTGTGACACGCCCCTGCTGGCTGGCACAGCCTCATCCCCTCACTGCCAGGTTTGGCTCTGGCAGAGCGAGAGCTGGCAGGTGCCCCTGGGGAACGCTGAGCCAGCAGATCCAGCTCCGCCACCGGCAGCAGAAAGTGGGTGGCCCATTTACGCACAGGTTTCTACCCACTCCTGACTCCAGGTAGGAGAATCTTCTATTGCCCACCTCTGCTTTTCCACTGCATCGCCAACCACACCGAGCCTTCCCCGAGCTCCTGGCTGGGCGGTGCATGTCTGCCAAGCGCCCCGGTGCCGGCTGTCTAGCCTGGTGCCAGTGAGGAAGTGGGCACCGGCATGCGCACAGGAGGGAGCCCGGGGCGGCTCGACAGAAGGGGTCGCACCAGTTGAGCCCAGAGGGGACGGAGACAAGGAGGAGGGTTTGGCAGGGCTGGTGGCACGGCACGGGAAGGCGGCACAGGAGGTTAGATGAGGCATTGGGCTGGGACCCAGGAGAGCTGTGTTCAGTTCCCCGCTCCTCTGTAAGTCTTCTGCATGAGATCAAATGAGTCCCCGCCGCCCCTGGCCTCAGCTAACGAGGGAGAGCAAGTCCTTGCTCTGCGGGGGGGTTGAGAGCCTAAATACCACAACACCCGTGTGCTCAGCCACTGGCATGGTGGGGCCAGGTAAGTGCCCAGACCGGGAGGTAGCTGGTGGCCCTGCCCCTCGTCCTACTCCAGCCCTGCTCTCGCTCCAGCCTCGCTCCACCCACGCCCCGGCCTCCTGAGTCCAGCTCCAACCACGAAGCCTGACCACCTCCAGCACCCTTGCGGACACCATCACTTCCAGAGGGAATGGCACTGAGGTTGCCGGGGGAACAGGCATTCTCTGTCTGCCCGGAGCTATTGTTCCATTCACCAGGACAGTCCGATGCCAGGACAGTCCCCCTGAGCTCTGGAGAGGACTAGGGGTGCCTTAGGACGCCTGCCGTGCAGCTGCTGCAGAGTCAGCAGTTGACACTGGGTGAGGACTGGAGCCCCCCAGGGCAGGGGCCATTCAGGAGACCCAGCGTGGGGGGAATCAGGCCTGGGATTCTCTGCAGCGGCTGCTGCCACACAGGCCTTGGAGAGACGAGCTGCGAAATCGCCACAAAGCTCTGCCCCGGCACAGCCTGCCTGCCTGCTGCTCTCCCGCCTTCTGCTCCTTCCCCTTCACGGTGGGGTCAGAGCAACTCCTGCTGCTCACTAGCCCGTCCCCGGCACCCCACCACGCTTCCCTCCCCCACCTGGGACCTGCCACGGCCCCAATATTCCTGGGGGAAGGGATCAGGGTAATTTCCCTGGGCAGGAAGAATCCTGAGTGGTTGGATGCAGCCTGTCTGCTGGGCAGTTTGTGAACCAGCAGAAGGAGAGGCGGGAGTGACCCGGGGGAGGCCTTTTGGCCTGCGGGATGGGCCTGGGAGTCCGGAGACCTGGGTTCTAATCCTGCCTGTACTGCTGCCTGCCTGGGTGACTTTGAGCACATCCATTGGCTTGTTTCCCTGCTGGCAGCTGTAGGCACTGGTGGAACGGCCATACGTGGACTGGCCCTGATGCTGAACGGGGCAGTCGCCTCTCACCTCTCACAAGCAATGCCTTGTCCTGGCTTCTTGCAGGATGGCTGAGGAAGTCCGCAAGGTCCCCTTGAAGCCCATCCGTGCCTGGGAGGAGACGAGACCTCCTCGAAGGAAGAGTCCGCGGAAGAGCCCACAGCAGCAGCAGGAGCTGTGTGTGCCTCAGCCCTTCCATGCTGGTGAGTGGGTGCCTCCTGGGTGGGCGGAGGGGCTGGAAGTGAAGCTTGGCTGGAAATCTCCCCTCCCCCTCAAATGCGGAGTCCTTCCTGGCTCTTCTCATGCGTTAGACTGTGTGCAGTGGCCTCCCTGGGGACAGCAAAAGCGGGTGGGGTCCTGTTGCCAGGAGGAGTTTGCAGTAGGTCCCCTGCGGGTACAAGTGAGTGGGTGAGCTGGAATAGCAGGGGCTGTCATGGCCTGGGACGTGTCACACGCCAGGGCATTGGTTCGTCGCCTGGCTGGGTAACGCCAATTGCTGTGGTTTCTCCTCTGTGGAGGCATGGGGGCAGGAAGGGGATGAGTCCTGTAGCTGGGGTGGGGCTCTGGGACCAAGGCTCCATTTAATCCCAAGCATGGGACACCCCCGTGCCTTCTGCTCCTCAGAGTACGTTCTAGACAAAGGTTCTTGGGCTGGAGGACCAAGTGCCCCCGCTATATCTGAAAAAGTCTGCATGGCATGGGGGTGGAGGAAGGCAGGATCTGCCGTGTTCTCCACTGAGCCTCATCTGAGCCCGGGATTCATTTGTGTTCACCATGGGCCCCACCAATACTGGCCAGAGCCCAGAGCTAGATTCCCCCAACGTTCTAGTTCTGGGGCCACAGGAAGTCGATTCTGTGGGTGGTTTGTGCTCCAAAAAGAGGGAAATGTCCTCAGCAGATATTCAGTCTTCTCGATCCCAGGGCTTGGGAAGAGGGAATCACAGAAGTGCAGGGCTGGAAGAGATCTCAAGAGGTCATCTACTCCACCCCCTGCACTGAGGCAGGGCCAAGCATTCCTCGACCGTCCCTGAGGAGTGTTTGTTCAGCCTGTTTTTTTAAAACATCCATGATGGGGAGTCCACCACTTCCCTAGGTCACCTGTTCCAGTGCCTAGCCACCCTTAGACTTTTTCCAAATATTTAACCTCAATCTCCCTTGCTGCAGATTAAGCCCATTACTTCTTGTCCTACCTTCAGAGGACGTGGAGAACAATTAGTCACCATCCTCTGTGAAACAGCCCTTAACGTATTGGAAGAGTGTTAGGAGGTGCCCCCTCCGTCTTCTCAAGACGAAACATGCCCAAGTCATTCACTCTTTCTTCATAGGTCAGGTTTTCTAAACCTCTGATCATTTTTGTCGCTGTCCTCTGGACGGGCCCCAGTTTGTTCACATCTTTCTTAAAGCGGGGTGCCAAGAACTGGACACAGTGCTACAAGCTAATACACCTCAGAATGACATTTCCCTCTTTCACAACAGCATCACACTCTTGATTCCTATTCAGTGTGAGATTCACGCTAACCCCCAGATCCTTTTCTGCAGTCCTGCCACCTAGCCGGTTATCCCTCACTTTGTTTTTATGCATTTGAGTTTTCCTTCCTAAGTGCGTTACGTCACATTGGTTTTGACTGAATTTCATCTTGTTGACTTCAGACCAACTCTCCAATTTGGCAAGCTCATTCTGAAGTCTAATCTGTCCTCCAAAGTGCTTGTAATTCTCCCCAGCTTGGTGTCATCCGCCAACTTGACAAGCATACTCTCCTCTCTGTTAACCAAGTTCTTCATGAAAATATTGAGCAGTACTGGACCCAGGCACACCCCTGGGGGACCCCACTTCAGACACCCTCCTAGTTTGCCAGCGAGTCAGTGATAACTCCTCTTTGAGGATTGCCTTTCCATCAGTTGTGTGCCCACTTTAGAGTAGTCTCATCTGGATCATATTGGCTTAGTTTGCTTATGAGAATGTCTTGTGGAACTGTGTCAAAAGCCTTATGAAACTTCATATACATCATCATATACTGCCTCCCTCCATCCACTAGGCAAGTAACCCGGTCAAAGAAGGAAGTTAGATTTGTTTGGCATGGTTTGTTGTGGACAAATCCATGGTGCTATTCCTTATCACCCTATTTTCTCCTCTAGGTTCTTACAAACTCTTTAATAATTTGTTCAATAATCTTTCTGGGTACCAAAGATAGGCTGACAGGTGGATAATTCCGTGGGGCCTCCTTGTTCCCCTTTCTGAAGATAGGCTCTGTGGCTGCCCTTCTCCAGTCCTCTGGGACCTTCAGCCCTCCTAAAGGTTCAGAGATTGCTTTGTCTAGCTCCATCTCGTGTGAATATCATGAGGCTCTGCCAACTTGAATACATCTAACTGACCTAAATTGTCTATTATCTGTTCTCTCCCTACTCTGGCCTGTATTTCTTCCCCCTTGTTGTTAATATTGTGGTCATCATCTAGTCGCCATTAACCTTTTTAGTGAAAACTGAAGCAAAAAAGGCATTAAACTCCTTGGCTTTGTCTGTATCATCCATTATTTGCTCTGCTTCCCTGCTGAGTTTGGCCCCACACTTTCCTTTGTCTTTCTCCTAATGCATTTACAGAGCTGCTTCTCTTTGCCTTTTATGTCCCTTGCCAGTTAGAACTCATTTTTGCCTTAGCCTTTCTGATTTTCACTCTATGTGCTTGTGCTATTTTTTGGTCCTTCTCCTTCGCAATTTGTCCCAATCTGTTTCTCTCAGGTCCTGCTCCCCTGGACCGCATCCAAGGAGGTGCATGTGCGGCTGAGGGCAGTGGGAAGAATCACCTGGCTGACCAAATTCATCTCCGGTCAACACAAATTCAAGGTGAGCAGCCTGTGACTCTGGCCATCTCCTAACTGCACTGAGCAGGCTCGTGGTACAGCGCTCCCTGGCAGGGAAAACCTGGGCCTGGAATAGTAACTCAGCAAGATCCTCGGTAGGAGTCCAATCTAATGAGCCCTGATGTGGACAGGTCTGTCCTCTGACTCCAGTGGGCCTTGGGTGGAGCCCCATCATTCTATCTCCAAGGACTCTCCCCGCTGTTCCCCTAGGACCAAAGTCTGCTCCGCAGGGTCAGCGGATTTACACAGGATCGCCTTGAGAGCACCCTCTGAACCCAGGTGTCTCTTCACCCCCTTTGTCAGTTGCCCCCAGGACGCTTTGGCATCAGCTCCTGCCAGGCTGCCAGATGAAGACCCCCTGCTCTGGGTGCTCAGGGCCATTGAGCTGCTGCAGCTGCTCCATCCCCCCTGTGGCAGGGCCTCCCCTCCGGCAGCTGGAGGGGGGCGCTTGGATGATATGCCCCCAGAGGCTGGGGCAGCAGAAGAGAAGGAGGGAGGTGGGAGGGGACACAGTGAAAGGGATGGGAGGGGCCAAAGGAGCCAAAGCAATGGGGAGTGGGTCAGGGGAGGCTGTGTAGACCCCAAGAGACGAGGGCAAGGTGCTTGGTGCGACGTGGGGAAGAGCAGGGAGTGAGCGCAGGGGCTGCAGGAGGGGCAAGGGAAGGTCTGGCAGGAGGGGGAGGCTAGAGGACAGGCTGCAGGAGAGAGCCGGCAGGAGAGAGCCGGCAGGCTGGGTGCGGCGCAGAAAGTGGGGGTTGTGGGGAGCTCCAGGATGGAGTGAGAGAGGCGCAATGCAGAGAAGAGGAGTCCAAGGTGACCTCACGCTCCTGGACCTGAGGTCAGTGGAGGGAGGGGGATGGGAGAAGGGGCTGGGATTAGGAGCTTGCCCTTGAGATGGAGACTGGACGTTAGTTCATTCCTTACCCAGGTCCCCACTCGAGGGCAACGTTTGCTGACTTTGCTACCCAGACTTCCCGTCCCTGCTGAGCTTCCCTCAGTCCCTGGTGATGGGTCCCATGACTCCTCCTGCTCTCATTGTCCCCAGTCTCTCTGCGCTGGGCTCTGCCTCCCCCGGTTCTAGACCGTTGCTAGTGCAATGCTGGGGGACATGCTGCACTGGGCCTGCAGGGGCGAGTGACTCCCCTTGCTCCCCTTGTGACCACTTTCCTTACAATGTGTATGAAAATCAAGGTGGGCCATTTCCAGCACAAATCCAGGTTTTCTCACCCCCCCCCCCCCAAAAAAAAAACCACACACACACACAAACTCACTCTCCTCCTGGTAATAGCTTATCCAAAGTGACCACTCTCCCTACAATGTGCATGATAATCAAGGTGGGCCATTTCCAGCACAAATCCAGGTTTTCTCACCTCCCCATACATACAGAAACTCACTCTCCTGCTGGTAATAGCTCATCCAAACTGACCATTCTCCTTACAATGTGTATGATTATCAAGGTGGGCCATTTCCAGCATAAATCCAAGTTTAACCAGAACGTCTGGGGGCGGGGGGGGGGGATGGGTAGGAAAAAACAAGGGGAAATAGGCTACCTTGCATAATGACTTAGCCACTCCCAGTCTCTATTTAAGCCTAAATTAATAGTATCCAATTTGCAAATGAATTCCAATTCAGCAGTTTCTCGCTGGAGTCTGGATTTGAAGTTTTTTTGTTGTAAGATAGCAACCTTCATGTCTGTAATTGCATGACCAGAGAGATTGAAGTGTTCTCCGACTGGTTTATGAATGTTATAATTCTTGACATCTGATTTGTGTCCATTTATTCTTTTACGTAGAGACTGTCCAGTTTGACCAATGTACCTGGCAGAGGGGCATTGCTGGCACATGATGGCATATATCACATTGGTGGATGTGCAGGTGAACGAGCCTCTGATAGTGTGGCTGATGTTATTAGGCCCTATGATGGTGTCCCCTGAATAGATATGTGGGCACAGTTGGCAACGGGCTTTGTTGCAAGGATAGGTTCCTGGGTTAGTGGTTCTGTTGTGTGGTATGTGGTTGTTGGTGAGTATTTGCTTCAGGTTGCGGGGCTGTCTGTAGGCAAGGACTGGCCTGTCTCCCAAGATTTGTGAGAGTGTTGGGTCATCCTTCAGGATAGGTTGTAGATCCTTAATAATGCATTGGAGGGGTTTTAGTTGGGGGCTGAAGGTGACGGCTAGTGGCGTTCTGTTATTTTCTTTGTTAGGCCTGTCCTGTAGTAGGTGACTTCTGGGATCTCTTCTGGCTCTATCAATCTGTTTCTTCACTTCTGCAGGTGGGTATTGTAGTTGTAAGAATGCTTGATAGAGATCTTGTAGGTGTTTGTCTCTGTCTGAGGGGTTGGAGGAAATGCAGTTGTATCGCAGAGCTTGGCTGTAGACGATGGATCGTGTGGTGTGATCAGGGTGAAAACTGGAGGCATGTAGGTAGGAATAGCGGTCAGTAGGTTTCCGGTATAGGGTGGTGTTTATGTGACCATTGTTTATTAGCACTGTAGTGTCCAGGAAGTGGATCACTTGTGTGGACTGGACCAGGCTGAGGTTGATGGTGGGATGGAAATTGTTGAAATCATGGTGGAATTCCTCAAGGGGTTCTTTTCCATGGGTCCAGATGATGAAGATGTCATCAATATAGCGCAAGTAGAGTAGGGGCGTTCGGGGACGAGAGCTGAGGAAGCGTTGTTCTAAATCAGCCATAAAAATGTTGGCATACTGTGGGGCCATGCGGGTACCCATAGCAGTGCCGCTGATCTGAAGGTATACATTCTCCCCAAATGTAAAATAGTTATGGGTAAGGACAAAGTCACAAAGTTCAGCCACCAGGTTAGCCGTGACATTATCGGGGATAGTGTTCTTGACGGCTTGTAGTCCATCTTTGTGTGGAATGTTGGTGTAGAGGGCTTACACATTGTAAGGAGAGTGATCACTTTAGATAAGCTATTACCAGCAGGAGAGTGGGATGGGAGGAGGTATTGTTTCATGGTCTCTGTGTATATAATGTCTTCTGCAGTTTCCACAGTATGCATCCAATGAAGTGAGCTGTAGCTCATGAAAGCTTATGCTCAGATAAATTGGTTAGTCTCTAAGGTGCCACAAGTACTCCTTTTCTTTTTGAGTGAATGGGGTTCATTGTGACTTCTTGACTGTGTCTGGGGGCTCCCCCAGCTATGAAGGGCAGTGGGGATGTTTAGTGAGGGTTGGTGGTTGTTCCTGCTAGTCCCCTGCCTCCCGCCTCCCAGCCTGCTGCCTTCTTGTCGCGGGCTGAGAGGTACAGCGCTGGCTTGCTCTGCCAGGGCTTTTCAGAGCACCATGGCTCTGACCTCCATTTCCTTTCTTTCAATCTTAGTCCTCAAAGGCTTCCAGCAGGACAGCAAGTCCTCTGTCAGGTGCCTGGCTTTGCAGACCATGCTGATCCTCAAGGCCTGCAAGAAACACCGTCCAGCCCGCGCCAGCCTACGGACACTCTTGCACAGGATGAGACTGATGCATACAAGGGAGAACCCAGTCATTGAAGTTGCCCAGCTGCCCCAGTAAAAGCCAGCCTCCCTACTCTGGGGGTTTGGTGCACCAGAGCCCGCCTGGAGCAGGGTGGAACACATCATGCCGCACCATGGCTTTCTCCCCATTGGCCGCCTGCCCTGCCCAGCCACGTGAGTAGTTAACCGCTCAATAGCTTTTATCACCATGTACTTTTTGACAGGTTTCCATGCCCCGTGTAGAGTTTACGTCCCGCCCTCCGTCCCCGTTTCCGGTCGTGTACATTTTTGGCACCATCAGCCCTTTTGAACATTTCTTTTGTATTATTTTTCTGTGTTTGGCTGGGGGAAGGTTGCATGCTTGTGCTACAGTCAGGCAGGCAGAGCAGCAGAAGGTCCATTTGCCTGGCCCTTGATCAGGGCGGGGCAGCAACCAAGTAGGCTGCCACTCCTGACGGTGGGGTGGCGGGGATAGGGGAACCCAGGTCCTCCCGCTCCACTGCGTCCCCGCCCAAGGCCCTAACAGCGTGCTGTGTTTTGACATATTTCGAGAAAAAGTATGAACGAGTAGAAAGAGAGGCTGTAGGGGGTTCGCGGCTCCCTCCCCATCCGTCTGGGCGGGTGACCACGCCCCTCGCTACGATACTTCCGGGGTACCTTGGTTCAGGGGAAATAGCTCAGTGTTCATGGTTCTGGCCTGCAGTCAGGCCGACCAACAGTAGAGAGTCTGTTTGCCCGGGGCCCTCATTCAGGGCAGGGCTGCTGTCGAGTAGGGGCTCTGGCCTACAGTCAGGCAGGCAGAGCAGCAGAAGGTCCATTTGCCTGGCCCTTGATCAGGGCGGGGCAGCAATCAAGTAGGGGGGCTCTGGCCTACAGTCCGGCAGAGCCGTCGCCGTCTAGGGGAGGTTAGCTCTCTGGTGGGAGAGTCAGCACAACCGTCTGACGTCCTGAATCAGGCGGGTGCCAGAGCAATCAGGCCTCCTGACAACCAAGTGGGGAGGCTGCTACTCCTGACGGTGGGGTGGCGGTGGTAGGGGAACCCAGGCCCTCTCGCTCCACTGCGTCCCATCCCAGGGCCCTAACAGCCGTGGAGCAGTCCGTTACTGCGTCAGTGGGGAAAATCCGACAGCAACACACTGGCCGGCTTGTAGTCAATAACACAGCTGAACCCAATTCGGCTGCCCTGGGCTCCTTGCTACACGCCCATTCCATGTGTACATGGGTTCATGGGTGGCAGGTCTGTAGATATTTTGGTGGTGCCCAGAACCCGCCCCTACTTTGCCCCCCACCTGCCCAAGGCTCCGGGAGGCAGTTTGGGTAAGGAAGGACATCTGGGGTGCAGGCCCTAGGCTTAGGCAGAGTATTGGGGTGCAGGCTGCAGGCTCTGGGAGGGAGTTTGGGGATGGGAGGGGGTGCAGAGGGAGGGGGTGCGGGGCTGAGGGGTTTGGGAGGGGCTCAGGGCAAGAGTCAGGGTGTAGGGGGTGAGGGTTCTGTTTGGGGCTGGGAGGTTTGGGGGGTTAGAGAGGCTCAAGGCTGGGGCAGAGGGTTGTGGTGTGGTGGGATGAGGGCTCTGTCAAGTCTGGAGATGAGGGGTTTGTGGTGTTGGAAGGGGCTCAGGGCTGGGGCAGAGGGTTGGGGTATGGGGGGATGAGGCTCTGTCTAGGGCTGGAGATGAGGGGTTTGTGGTGTTGGAAGGGGGCTCAGGGCTGGGGCAGAGGGTTGGGGTATGGGGGGATGAGGGCTCTGTCTAGGGCTGGAGATGAGGGGTTTGTGGTGTTGGAGGGGGCTCAGGGCTGGGGCAGAGGGTTGGGGTGTGGGGGGATGAGGGCTGTGTCTAGGGCTGGAGATGAGGGGTTTGTGGTGTTGGAGGGGGCTCAGGGCTGGGGCAGAGGGTTGGGGTATGGGGGGATGAGGGCTCTGGCTAGGACTGGGGATAAGGTGTTTGGGGTGTTGGAGGGGCTCAGGGCGAGGGTTAAGGGTGAGGTGGAGAGGTGAAAGCTCTGGCTGGGGGTGTGGGCTCTGGGGTGGGGCAGGGCTGGGGATGAGTTTGGGGTGCAGGCAGGCTGCTCCGGGATAGGGGCCAGAGAGGAGGACTCCCCCCAGCCCTTTCCCTGCCGGCAACAGCGAGCTCTGGGGGAGGACAGTGAGTGGCAGCCCCACCAGCTTCTCAGTGTCCCTGGCATCTGGCAGCCCCTCTGGGTCTCTGTCAGGATAGCGCTCTCGGTTAGGTCTGTGCTTCCACAGCGGGGAAGAGAAGTGCTGCTCATCTGGCAGCTCTCTCCCTTCTGAGCTCGAGGCCCAGCCTTTTATAGTGCCGCTTCCTGCCCCGCCCCTCTGCTGCCATGGGTGTCCTGGTTCTGCCCACCATGGGGTGTTCGCGGCTCCCTCCCAGGCTGCCAGGGCAGGAGACCACGCCCCCTCATGACAGAGAATTAAAGGAGTTTTAAAGGAAAGGAGTTTTAAAAAAAGAAAGATTGCTTAGCCTTAGAAGAAAAAAGGAAAGAAAGGTGATTTTAAATAGAAGGAAGAGGGGAAACTATAGAAAGCAACAAGAGAGAGGAGTGTGTTTTATAGATTAGTAAGAACGTGGTAAAAGGTTATTGTTGTTGGGACTAAAAAATAATAAGAGTAAAAAAATTGAAATCAATTTTAAAAAGCAAAGGCTCATTAAAGAAAAGAGGAAACTCTAAAGGAAGGTTGAGAAGGTCAGGTGAAAGAAATCACCCAGCCGAAAAATGAGCTAGAGATCCTGTGTCAGTGACACAAGGCTGTGTAAAGTACAGAAAACAGAAAGAGAGAGAAAGATCCTTTTTTGTTACTAAGCAGAACACAGAGCTGTGCAAAAGTGGGAAAGATCCTTTTTTTGGTTAGTGAGAGAAGGAGAGCATAGAAAACAGGAAGAGATCCTTTTTGGTTAGTGAGACAAGGAAAGTATAAAGAAAAGGAGTCCTTGTGGCACCTTAGAGACTAACAAATTTATCTGAGCATAAGCTTTCATGAGCATCCAATGCGTTGGTCTCTAAGGTGCCACAAGTCCTCCTTTTCTTTTTGCGAAAACAGACTAACATGGCTGCTACTCTGAAACCTGTCATTATACAAGGAAAGTATAGCAAGCTGCAGGGGGGGCGGAGGGGGAGGGGGAAGAGAACTTACCCTTCATAGAATCATAGAATCATAGAATAATAGAATATCAGGGTTGGAAGGGACCTCAGGAGGTCATCTAGTCCAACCCCCTGCTCAAAGCAGGACCGATCCCCGACTAAATCATCCCAGCCAGGGCTTTGTCAAGCCTGACCTTAAAAACTTCTAAGGAAGGAGATTCCACCACCTCCCTAGGTAACACATTCCAGTGTTTCACCACCCTCCTAGTGAAAAAGTTTTTCCTAATATCCAACCTAAACCTCCCTCAATGCAATTTGAGACCATTACTCCTTGTTCTGTCATCTGGTACCACTGAGAACAGTCTAGAGCCATCCTCTTTGGAACCCCCTTTCAGGTAGTTGAAAGCAGCTATCAAATCCCCCCCATTCTTCTCTTCCGTAGACTAAACATCCCAAGTTCCCTCAGCCTCTCCTCAAAAGTCATGTGTTCCAGACCCCTAATCATTTTTGTTGCCCTCCGCTGGACTCTTTCCAATTTTTCCACATCCTTCTTGTAGTGTGGGGCCCAAAACTGGACACAGTACTCCAGATGAGGCCTCACCAGTGTCAAATCCAGAGGGGAACGATCACGTCCCTCCATCTGCTGGCAATGCCCCTACTTATACATCCCAAAATGCCATTGGCCTTCTTGGCAACAAGGGCACACTGTTGACTCATATCCAGCTTCTCATCCACTGTAACCCCTAGGTCCTTTTCTGCAGAACTGCTGCCGAGCCATTCGGTCCCTAGTCTGTAGCGGTGCATTGGATTCTTCCATCTTAAGTGCAGGACGCTGCACTTGTCCTTGCTGAACCTCATCAGATTTCTTTTGGCCCAATCCTCCAATTTGTCTAGGGCCCTCTGTATCCTATCCCCACCCTCCAGCGTATCTACCTCTCCTCCCAGTTTAGGGTCATCTGCAAACTTGCTGAGGGTGCAATCCACACCATCCTCCAGATCATTCATGGAGATATTGAACAAAACCAGCCACAGGACCGACCCTTGGGGCACTCCACTTGATACCGGCTGCCAACTAGACATGGAGCCATTGAGCACTACCCATTGAGCCCAACAATCTAGCCAGCTTTCTATCCACCTTATAGTCCATTCATCCAGCCCATACTTCTTTAACTTGCTGGCAAGAATACTGTGGGAGACAGTGTCAAAAGCTTTGCTAAAGTCAAGGAACAACATGTCCACCGCTTTCCCCTCATCCACAGAGCCAGTTATCGTGTCATAGAAGGCAATTAGATTAGTCAGGCATGACTTGCCCTTGGTGAATCCATGCTGACTGTTCCTGATCACTTTCCTCTCCTCTAAGTGCTTCAGAATTGATTCCTTGAGGACCTGCTCCACGATTTTTCCAGGGACTGAGGTGAGGCTGACTGGCCTGTAGTTCCTGGGATCCTCCTTCTTCCCTTTTTTAAAGATGGGCACTACATTAGCCTTTTTCCAGTCGTCAAGAGTTTTCAAAGATAATGGCCAATGGCTCTGCAATCACATCCATCAACTCCTTTAGGACTCTCAGATGCAACGCATCCGGCCCCATGGACTTGTGCTCATCCAGCTTTGCTAAATAGTCCTGAACCACTTCTTTCTACACAGAGGGCTGCTCCTGTCTACGCTGGCAAGTTGCAGCGCGGTAAAGCAGCTTTCTGCGCTGCAACTGGTGAGGTGGACGCACGGCCACGCCACTCAGGGCGCGGAAACAGGGCAGTTGCAGCGCTTTAAAAAAAGCCCTGCACAGTTTAAAAAACTTTCTGCACCGGGGCTACAGGCTGCGGTGCCAGTGTAGACACCGAGGTCGATTACGGCGCTGCGATTGGCCTCCGGGAGGTGTCCCACAATGCCTGCTCTCGCCTCTCTGGTCATCGGTTTGAACTCTACTGCCCGGCCCTCAGGTGACCATCCATCATCCCCACTCCGTAAACTCCTTTGCCATTTTGACAGTCCCCTTCCTGTTTGCTCAGTGATGAGTGCAGCGCATCTTTCCAGGTGGCCAGGCCTGCTCCACGCACCAGGCGATCCACCTGCTTGGAGCTATGCTGAGCTGCTGGACCTCATCAGCATTTGGGGAGAGGAGGCTGTACAGTCCCAGCTGCACTCCGGACGTAGCAATTATGATACCTACTGTGACGTTATTGACTTGAACTGGGACCATATAGATCATTGTTGCAACCAAGGTCCTGTAGTGGCACCAAATCTTGTATAAAGGGGGGTCAAATAAGGTGTCTAAGGCAAGGTTGTGGTTTGCTGGTTATGATTATGCTCTCTATATGTTTCTGTCATTTTTGTATTTTAAGTTATAAGTATTGGATCTATAGTGTCTGTGGTTCAAATTTGTACTATGCTTCTGGGTGACATCCCAGACAAGTTGGAAAGGAGGACTTGTGGCCCTTAGAGACTAACAAATTTATTTGAGCATAAGCTTTCGTGAGCTACAGCTCACTTCATCGGATGCAATGCCTAGCCTGCTTGATGACCGATTAAGGACCATCAGCTACACAATTGACCCCTTGAGAGAAGGCAGACAAGCCTTGGGACTCAGCACGGTGTGCAGGGACCTGCCTATGGACAGAACTCGGAGGTTTTTCCAGGCCACGTGATGGACAGCTTGTTTTGGGACAAAGAAAGAAAGACCACATGGCAAGAGAATATAAAAAGCTGCTGCAGCTCCTCCATCTTGTCTTCAGTCCTGCTTCATCCCTCTGGAGGGACTTTGCTACACTGAAGCTTTGAACCAAGAACTGAAAGACGCATCCCAGCTGTGGATGTTCTCCAGAGACTTGATTTGAACCTGCAGTTTATTCTGTCGCTGCCGCAAGTCTGAACCAAGAACTTGGCCATGACTGTATGTCATTGATTCCATTTCACCAATTCTAGCTCTCATCTATAGCTTTTTCCTTTTATGAACAAAACCTTTAGATTTTAGATTCTAAAGGATTGGCAAGAGCGTGATTTGGGACGAGATCTGATTTGTATATTGACCTGGGTCTGGGGCTTGGTCCTGTTGGGAACACTGGGGCATGGCCACTAGGTAACTCGAGGACCACGAGTGGCGATGAAGCCCCCTCGCACTAGGCCCCTGTGTCCTTGGGCCCCCCCCCCTCCTGCCTGGAGGCACTCACAGCAGCTCTGTGTGCTAGGCCCAAGTGTCCTTGGCCCCCCCGCCTGGAGGCACACACAGCAGTTATGCTGAGAATCTGCAACAGTATGTTGCAGAGTCAGACTGCCTGAAACTAAGCAAGGCCAAACAGGGGAGATATGGAAGAACAATGCTGAATAAAGCAGCTTTATGTATAGTTTAACAAATGATACAGAGAATCAGGGAACTAGCTGGGAACTGGATTGGCTGGCTATATGGATACTTGGAGCAGCTTGCTATTGGATAAGTATGCTGGGAAAAAGGATGTATAAAAGCCTGTGTAACTTCCTGCTCTGTTGTGCAGGATTTGAGATTTTATTCTCCCTGTACCTTTTTGCAGCTGCAAATAAACTTTTCTGCTTCTCCACCCCGTTGTAATTATTGAGTGTAGCACACCGGGTAACGAACCACTCAAGCTGTTGTTCAGCCTCTCAGCACTGGGTGCCGGCAACAGTCCTTTGGGATCAAGAGAGCCTTTTTTCTTTTCCTGGGGTATTGGTTTTCATAACCATTTGTCCCTATAACAATTGGTGATACTGGGAAACTGGAGTGCCTAAGGGAATTGCTTGTGTGACTTGTGGTGAGCCAGTGCGGTGAGACCAAAGTCTGCTCTGTTTGGCTGGTTTGGTTTGCCTTGGAGGTGAAAAACCCCCAGCCTTCGGCTGTAACTGCCCTGCTTGAAGCAGTTTGTCCTGAACTGGCACTCTCAGTCGGGTCCCGCCAGTACCAGCATCATTACACCTACGGACAGATTTCACGATGCATGACAGAAAGGGGCGATGACCGGGACACACGGCAGTTTAGGATGAAAGTGAAGGAGCTGCGGAACGCCGAGCACAGGGCGCGGGAGGCAAACCGCCACTCCGGTGCTGTGCCTATGAGCTGCCGGTTCTCCAAAGAGCTGGACATGATACTCCGCGGCGACCCCACCTCCATTGCGAACACCACTGTGGATACTTCGGTGGCTCGCATGTCAGTTGAGAGTGGACCGAGCCAGGAGGAGGAAATCTTGGACGAGGATGTGGAGGGGGACCCAGAGGCAGAAGATGACTCGGAGGTCAGAGATGCCTGCGGCCAGGAGCTCTTTTCTACCCCGGATGTTGGCGAAGCACAAAGTGGAGAGGAGGCCCCTGGTAAGTGGATTTGATTTTGGGACTCGCTGAAGTGGGTTGTTGGGGGCAGGAGGGTTGCAGAAAGCAGGCTTGTCTCCCACCGCATGCCACCCTGCCGGAAGCAGAGGGGTGGGACAGGAAGCGGAACTATAAAAGGCCGCCCCTCCAGCTGAGCTGGGAGAGAGCTGCTGGAGGAGCAGGACGTCTTTTCCCTGCTCCCCTAATGGAGAGCGCTATCCTGACAGAGAGCCAGAGGGGCTGCCGGCGCTGCCAGACGCCGGGGACTCCAAGGAGCTGGTGGGTCTGCCACTAGCCGTCTACCCCAGCGAAGCGAACAACAACCCTGGAACCCATGTACACACGGAATCGGTGTGTAGGAAGGAGCCCAGGGCAGCCGAATCGGGTTCAGCTGTGTTATTGACTACAAGCCGGCCAGCGTGTTGTGATCGGATTTTCCCCGCTGACCCAGTGGCGGACCACTCCGCTGCTGTTTAGGGCCCTGGGTGGGGACGCAGTGGAGCGGGAAGGCCTGGGTTCCCCTACCACCGCCACGCCACCGTCAGGAGTGGCAGGTTCCCCACCTGGTTGTCAGGAGGCCTGATTGGTCTGGCACCCGCCTGAATCAGGACGCCAGACGGTTGTGCTGACTCTCCCACCAGAGAGCTAAGCTCCCCTAGACGGCGACAGCTCTGCCGGACTGTAGGCCAGAGCCCCCCTACTTGATTGCTGCCCCGCCCTGATCAAGGGCCAGGCAAATGGACCTTCTGCTGCTCTGCCTGCCTGATTGTAGGCCAGAGCCCCTACTTGACTGCAGCCCTGCCCTGAATGAGGGCCCCAGGCAAACAGACTCTCTACCATTGCTCGGCCTGACTGCAGGCCTGAACCATTAACACTGGGCTAATTTTCCCCTGAACCAAGGTACCCTGGAAGTATCGTAGCGAGGGGCGTGGTCTCCCACCCTGATGGACCGGGAGGGAGCCGCGAACCCCTTACAGCCTTTCTTTCTACTTGTTCATACTTTTTCTCTAAATATGTCAAAACACAAGAAAGCAACCTTCCCCCGGCTAAACACAGAAAACAATACAAAAGAAATGTTCAAAAGGGCCGACGGCGCCAAAAACGTACACGACCGGAAACGGGGACGGAGGGTGGGACGTAAACCCTACACAGGGCGCAGAAATCTGTTAGAAAGTACACGGTGATGAAAGCTCTCGAGCAGTTAACTAGTCACGTGCAATCCCCCCTGTACATAGCAATCCCCCCTGTACATAGCAATCCTCTGTTTCATTTTGATGTTTTTTGACGTATTGTTCAGCTTTTATTTGATATATTAAATAACTGTATTTACAGTGATATATTGAGGTATAAACGATCTACACACCTTGTTCTGTACAGAGCACACAGACGGCTCCCCTGGATCCCACAACCCACACTGGGAGAAAGCTGTCGCAAGCGTCGGCATCTCCAAAATCGTATCAGAGCAAGAAAAGGCACCTGCTATTTCCAACCCTTGTACAGTGTAGACACGGGGTGAGGGCGAGACTCAGTGACCCCGGTTAGTCCTGCTCCATCTCTGCCGTCTGGGTTTCCATCGACAGCTGTTCACACTCGAAACGCAGGGCGGGGTGAGGTTCGCCCGTCAGCCAAAGAACCTTAATGTAAAGCAGCGCGCTCCTGCCAGTGCCCGTGGCAGATCCCCCATTCGAAGGGTGTGATCATTTCCGCCCTGAGATGGACGAGACCTCGTGTCCTGGTGTTAGGGAGCGTTGTGCTCTGTACCCCACATATCCCCCCTCTCCCTGCCCCCCAGCCCGGTGTTAGGGGATGCTGTGCTCCGGATCCTACATATTCCCCCAGCTTCCAGGGCCCCTGGCAGGCGTTAGGGGGCACTGTGCTCTGTACCCTACACCCCCCATCTCTCAGCCCCCCTGCCAGGTGTTAGAGGGCGCTGTGCTCTGTATCATATGCATTTCCCAGCCTGGCTAGGCAGGGGCTCAAACCGGGGAGTGTCAGTTTGGATCCCCAGCTAGCCGTAGGGGCGCAACACGCCGGGGGGGGCGGGGGAAGAGATCAACTCCAGCTGGTTCATCATAAACCATGTCCCTGAGGCCTCAGTAGAAATGGGGATGTTCACCTGGCAGTATGCAGGTGCGAAGGACTTGAGAGGGAGGTGGCAGACGTGCCTTTTTGATGGTGGTCCCTGAGCACACGGGGAGAGCAGGGGGCCAACGTCTGTTGGCAAATGTTTGTTGGCAAATGTCTGCGACTCACAGGCCCTGGGTGCACACACCCCGACAGGGGAACGTGTACAGGCCCAGCCCAGCCTGAAGAACACCAGCTCCTGTGTAAGGGAAGCCACCGTTTTTTTCACAAGAGCGGGAAACTGACGTTGGATAAGCCAGGAACTCCTGATGGGCACTTTCGTCCCTCCGGGAGACCAACCCATCTAGCACAGAGAATGGAGGGACATAAAGGCTGAGCTGAAGCTAGATTCCTGCTCTCCAGGATGCTGGGGTGCCCTCATGCTTGAGCTGAAGACGGCCTGGGAGTTCCCAGCATTGCCCTCCTGCCGTTTCTCTCTGGGAGCCATCGCCCTGCACCCTGGCCTGTGTGTTCTCAGGAGGCTGCGTGCTGCCAGGTGAACATCCCCAGTGCGGAGTCCCTGGATTAATGCCAGGGGACGGGGACTGGGACTCTACTCCTGGCTCAGTCCCAGGAAGCTGGGAGTGTGAGTGCTGGAACTGCCGGCTCTTGGAACCTCCCTTCCCAGCACGGGGTTGTCTCTGGGGGAAGCCCACCCCAGGAGCTGACATTTGTTGGCCTCTTCCCCAGAGCACGGGAGTCTCAGCCACTCCAGATCGGGGGGAGGGGCCAGCTGTGAATTCGGAGCCAGATCCGGGTTTAGATGTGAATCCGCTGGCGCAGCAGAGCGTTCAGATGTGGGGAGCCAGTTCCCGCCTGCGCCAGATCACAAAGTGCCACTTCAGCCAGCCGCCTGCCAGGCTCTGGCCGCGCCCCGTGTGGAGCTGCAGATGGGCCCTCCACAGCTGGGTGCTGCTCCTCCTCCCTGCTGGCCAGCCGGCCGCAGCTCCTCAGCACCTGCCCGCTCAGCCCCACCTCAGCGCTCCTGCCTCCCCAATGTCCTCCCTGGTGCTGCGCCTGGCCCCCTGCACCTGGCCTGTCAGTGCCCAGCGGGGCCAGGAGCCAAGCACCCCCTGGAGCCATGTGTCAGGCCCTGAGTCCCTCCTGTGCCGGGCTCCCACCAATCCACAAGCCAGGAACAGGCCCGTGACTCCCGGAGCAAGTATTTCAGTCTCACAGCAGCAGCCTCGCTCCACCCACGCCCCGGCCTCCTGAGTCCAGCTCCAACCCCGAGGCCTGACCACCTCCAGCACCATCGCTGACACCATCACTTCCAGAGGGAATGGCACTGAGGAGGCACTCGCAGCAGCTCTGCGTACTAGGCCCAAGTGTCCTTGGCCCCCCCGCCTGGAGGCACACACAGCAGTTATGCTGAGGATCTGCAACAATATGCTGCGGAGTCAGACTGCCTGAAACTAAGCAAGGCCACACAGGGCAGATATGGAAGAACAATGCTGAATAAAGCAGCTTTATGTAGAGTTTAACAAATGATACAGAGAATCAGGGAACTAGCTGGGAACTGGATTGGCTGGCTATATGGATACTTGGGGCAGCTTGCTATTGGATAAGTATGTTGGGAAAAAGGATGTATAAAAGCCTGTGTAACTTCCTGCTCTGGGTACAGGATTTGAGATTCAAATCTCCCTGTACCTATTTGAAGCTTCAAATAAACTTTTCTGCTTCTCCACCCCGTTGTGATTACTGGGTGTAGCACACCGGGAAACGAACCACTCAAGCTGTTGTTCAGCCTCTCGGCACTGGGTGCCAGCAACAGCCTGATGCCAGGACAGTCCCCCTGAGCTCTGGAGAGGACTAGAGGTGATTTCGGATACGTGCTGTGCAGCTGCTGGAGAGTCAGCAGGAGACATTGGGTGAGGACTGGAGCCCCCCAGGGCAGAGGCCATTCAGGAGACCCAGCGTGGGGGGAATCAGGCCTGGGATTCTCTGCAGCGGCTGCTCCCACACAGCCTTGGAGAGAGGAGCTGCGAAACCCCCACAAAGCGCTGCCCCGGCACAGAGCTCTGTAGCACTGGGACCCCGTACGCGTGAGCCGCAATCCAGCAGGGCCTTGCGCCAGCCCCACCCTCTCCCATTGCCCCGCTCTGGGAGGCCAGAGCACAATTCACAATTTAGCACGGACCAGCTGCAAGGATCCTGGCGGGCCCTGGTAAGGTCGGAGCAGCATTTTCAATGTTGGGGAAAAGCGAGATCTGTGCAATAGGCAACGCAGCTCCATCTGGGCACCAGCCAGTTCCTGTGCCCCAGAGAGCTCCCACTGAACCAGGGACGAAGAGGGCAGGAAGTTGGAAGAGAAGGTGCCATCCTGGCACCCAGGAGACCCATGTTCATTTCTCAGCTCTGCCACAGATGCTCTGTTTGTCTTCGAGCAAGTCCCTTATTCTCTCTCTGCAGCGGTTCCCTGTCTGTACAGTGGGGGTAGCAGCCAGGCCCTGCCCTGAAGGGGGCAGTTAGAATAAATGCAATCAAGGTTGGGCAGTGCTCAGATGCCAGGGGGATGAGGGCCAGGATGGTGCCTAAGACAGACCGAAAGCAAGGGGGAGCTACAGAGCCGGTGGTGAGAGGGGTTTGGCCTTTGACAATCTGCTCTGAGTGCCTGGGCTGCCAGACCTCAGGCAGCCACTGGCATTGCCAGACCTCCCTGATCTATGGTGCTGCTGCTCTCCCTGCTTCTAGGAGTCACTGCCTCTCCCCGGGCCGAGAACCCCGCAGCAATCATCTCCTGGGGCTGCCGTGGCTCTGAGCGTTAGCAAGGCCTGGGACACAGTACGGGGGCGGGGGAGGGGGGGCTGCTATTAAAGCAGCTTCTGCGTCATTGCAGCGGTGGGAGAGGAAGCAAAGATGGGACCGTTTTACATCCCGTGGCCAAAGCACCCGGCAGCTTGGGAAAGTGGAAAGAACCGCTCGGGTGGGCTGGGAGCCGGGGGTGCAGAGAGTTCATGAATCCCCGTTCTGCACTGTCACGAGAAGGAGGAACCGGGATGGAAGTGATCCTCCCACTCGGGGATCCAGAGACCCCCTGGCTCCAATAGCATGGACGCAGGGAGGGGCTCTGGCCTGGGGTCTGCAGGAGCTGGGACTAGAAGAGCCCACAGGTCCCTTCCGGCCTAACGTCTGTGACTGTGGGGAGCGGTGTTGGATCATATTAAAGAAGTTCTGTATTAAAATCACAAATGAGTTTGATTCCCAATAGTTTAAAGTCCAGGGTATTACTAATTAAGAGGTCTCTTGGTTTTTGGTGCTGTTTCTCTCCCTCTATGTGTGAAACCTGCAAGCTGCTAATTGTGTTCGTACATTCTAAGACTGAGTCTGTTCTCAAAGCAATTCACAGAGAGAGAGACTCAAAGCAATACTCGAACAACAGAAACAGCACCCAGAGACTCCCCGCCCTTTTGTTGTATTAACAATTGTGATTAAAATAGAGATAGAGGATGTATGTGGATGGATGCTTGGTGTGGATAATAACTGAATGATCAGGGAGGTGCCAGCCTAAGAATCCAGTGTCCATGGGCTGAAGAAGGCTTCAAGTGGAAATAAGCAGAGGACCCCCGGAGGGCAGACTGGAATCCACCCAACAGTCTGAAGAATGGGAGAACCAAAGAACAAGATAACATCTAGCAGCTCGGAGCCCTCAGGAATGTGCTATCTGCTGATTGATTCAGCAACAGCATGATGAAGGAATTCCCACAGACTGGCATAGGAAGAAATTCCTATAAAAATAGACTCTAAAAAGTGAGAACTTTGGGGTCTGATTCTGAAAACCAACTTCCAGAAGCATCAGATGACCATCTGACAAGGCCCTGCTCTCTCCTCACGTCCAGGCCACCTTGCCAATGGCTTGGCATGAGCAACTCTAAGGCTGGTAACTATGTTAACAACCTAGCAGAACCTGTGTGTGTGTGTTTGTATGAATGAATGTGTGAATAAATATGAGATTGAATGGAATGTTATAGCTATAACTAACTGCTTACTATGATTCTTTCTGGATTCACAATAAATGTGGTATTTTGCCTTTTTCCCTTTCATGAGATCCTGTTGGTTTTTATTTTATTGGTATAACAGCGGAAGGTTCCTCCCATGACCCTGGTGGGGAAGGACAGGCTCTAAAGCCTTGGCGAGGCCAGAGCAAGTCTGGGCTGGGGCATCCCATGGCTGGGGAGTCACACATTGGCTGGCCTGTGACTCGCCTGCCCATTGTGACACGCCCCTGCTGGCTGGCACAGCCTCATCCCCTCACTGCCAGGCTTGGCTGTGGCAGAGTGAGAGCTGGCAGGTGCCGCTGGGGAACGCTGAGCCAGCAGTTCCAGCTCCGCCACCGGCAGCAGAAAGTGGGTGGCCCATTTACGAGCAGGCTTCTGCCCACTCCTGACTCCAGGTAGGAGAATCTTCTATTGCCCACCTCTGCTTTTCCATTGCATCGCCAACCACACCGAGCCTTCCCCGAGCTCCTGGCTGGGTGGCGCACGTCTGCCAAGTGCCCCGGTGCCGGCCGTCTAGCCTGGTGCCAGTGAGGAAGTGGGCACCGGCATGCGCACAGGAGGGAGCCCGGGGCAGCTCGACAGAAGGGGTCGCACCAGTCGAGCCCAGAGGGGACGGAGACAAGGAGGAGGGTTTGGCAGGGCTGGTGGCATGGCACGGGAAGGCGGCACAGGTGGTTAGATGAGGCATTGGGCTGGGACCCAGGAGAGCTGTGTTCAGTTCCCCGCTCCTCTGTAAGTCTTCTGCGTGAGATGAGGTGAGTCCCCACCGCTCTGGGCCTCAGCTAACAAGGGAGAGCACATCCCTGCTCCGCGGAGGGGGGGTTGAGAGACTAAATACCACAACACCCGTGTGCTAAGCCACTGCCATGATGGGGCCAGATAAGTGCCCAGACACTGAGGTTGCCGGGGGAACAGGCATTCTCCGGTTGCCTGGAGCCATTGTTCCATTCACCAGGACAGTCCGATGCCAGGACAGTCCCCCTGAGCTCTGGAGAGGACTAGAGGTGCCTTAGGACGCCTGCCGTGCAGCTGGTGCAGAGTCAGCAGTTGACACTGGGTGAGGACTGGAGCCCCCCAGGGCAGGGGCCATTCAGGAGACCCAGCGTGGGGGGAATCAGGCCTGGGATTCTCTGCAGCGGCTGCTCCCACACAGGCCTTGGAGAGACGAGCTGCGAAATCGCCACAAAGCTCTGCCCCGGCACAGCCTGCCTTCCTGCCGCTCTCCCGCCTTCCCCTTCACGGTGGTGTCAGAGCAACTCCTGCTGCTCACCAGACCGCCCCCCGCACCCCACCCCGCTTCCCTCCCCCACCTGGGACCTGCCACGGCCCCAATATTCCTGGGGGAAGGGATCAGGGTAATTTCCCTGGGCAGGAAGAATCCTGAGTGGTTGGATGCAGCCTGTCTGCTGGGCAGTTTGTGATCCAGCAGAAGGAGAGGCGGGAGTGACCCGGGGGAGGCCGTTTGGCCTGCGGGATGGGCCTGGGAGTCCGGAGACCTGGGTTCTAATCCTGCCTGTACTGCTGACTGCCTGGGTGACTTTGAGCACATCCATTGGCTTGTTTCCCTGCTGGCAGCTGTAGGCACTGGTGGAACGGCCATACGTGGACTGGCCCTGATGCTGAACGGGGCAGTCGCCTCTCACCTCTCACAAGCAATGCCTTGTCCTGGCTTCTTGCAGGATGGCTGAGGAAGTCCGCAAGGTCCCCTTGAAGCCCATCCGTGCCTGGGAGGAGACGAGACCTCCTCGAAGGAAGAGTCCGCGGAAGAGCCCACAGCAGCAGCAGGAGCTGTGTGTGCCTCAGCCCTTCCATGCTGGTGAGTGGGTGCCTCCTGGGTGGGCGGAGGGGCTGCAAAAATGGCCGGGGCCATGGCCCTGCATTGCGGTGGGGCTTGCCCCTCTGGGGGTTGGGGTTGCAAGACCAGGGTGTCAGTGGCGGGAGAAGACTCCATCACCTTTGTACAACTCTGGGCTGCCATGAGATGGAGAGACAGGAAAACCCAGGCAGGGGGGAATGGCCCCTCCTGCTGGCAGCAGCTGCAGCCCCTACATCTGATCGGGCATTAGGGGCGGCAGCAGAAGCATCAGGTGGAGACTGACTGAATTGCCCACCCCGATCCGTCACACTGCAGGGTCGGAAGATGTTTTCCACCAGTCGAAGGGGATGCTCTGTGCATGGTGGGTTGTTAAGCCGAAGGATTGAAGGGCGCCGGCCAAAGCATGAGATGCCCCCTGATGTTGCAGCCCCATCTGCTGGCTCCTTTGCAGGGGGGTGACACATGGCACAGCACAGGGCATTTGGGTGGGGGGGTTGATGATGGGAGCCCAGGGCTTGCCCAGGTTACACCCCGTGGCTGTCGATGGCAGGGGAGGCAGTCAGAGGAAGCAGAACGGGCAGGCCCTGGGTCCCCGTATCCCGCGCAGACTGGGTAGCTCCTCCCTCTCCCGCAGCGGGGAGCAGAGCGATTCACTGCCATTCCCTCTGCCCCCTCCAGCAATAGCCCGGAGAGCGGGGACACCACTCAGAGCCTGACATCATGCCTCCTTCCAGGTGTGGTGCTGCATGCTGGGTGCGGGCAGGGAAGTGGGGTGGCCGCTGGGAACCAGGGCTCTGACTGGATCTTGGCTGGGCTGAGCAGCAAAGAGTTGGGGAATCCAGGGATGGCTGTGCCAGACCCTGTTGTGCATCGGGGCTGCTACCCTGCTGGGGTGGGAGCGGGGGGCAAGGGTTTCTGCTAAGATCTCTGTCACCCAGCCTGCAGCTTGGCAGCCCCAGGTATTACCACTGCTCTGTCTTTGATCAGATTCACCATCACCTGGGAATGCCTCCTGCTTTATGGGGCCAGACTGGCAGGAGAAAGAGACCCTAGACTACATCAACACCTTTCTCAAGGGCAATGAACAGGTACCAAGAGCCCTCCTCTGATCTCTCAGCTACTGCCCTGTCCACATGCAGTATCCGTCCTTCTCCGGATGAGGCATGGATTCTAAGGCCAGACGGGACCACTGTGACCTCCTGTATAACACAGGCCAGAGACCTGCCCCCAAATAATTCCTGTTTAAACTAGAGCATCTTAAAAACATCCTCTCTTGAGTTACAAAAGGCACCCACCATGCCCCTTGCCCACTGGATTTGGCCAGTCCCCAGCGTGATGCGTTGCCCCCCTTTGAGGTGCCACCTGATGTACTGGCTTATCACTGAGCCCGCCTGTTCTGCCAGCCTGGGCCCCCGTTACCTTGTCTTGTTGGGCTCGGCTCACAAGCCTCTTCCAGCCATACACACAGGCAGGGCCACACCCAGCTGCAGAAAGACACAGACACTGAGATCAGCTCTGGGAAGACTCAGCTGAAGGGCCTTGTCCCAGTTCTCTGGTGCCCACCTCCTTTGGAGTACGGACCCAAAGGTTTTATGACATTCGCCCCCTCCCTCGATGTCGAGAGAGGTATGAACAACTCTTTGCCTCTCCTCCCAGTTACTAATTTATACTACAAACTGGGTTGTGGTATAAACAAGAAACAAGATGATTAACTACAAGAGGTAGATTTTAAGCGGTTAGAAGAGATAGCAAACAAAACAAAGCAGATTACCCTAGTAAATAAAGCAAACACACAAACGAAGCTTTATACACCAGATAGATAGGATATCCATTAACAAATTCTCCCCGAGTGATAAACAGGTTGGCAGATTCTTAAGGCAGAAGCTGCCTTGGTTTTGCAGCTTGGATTTCCCAGGTTTTCTTGCACAGGCTAGGAATCTCTCTCTCTAGCCTAGGACCATCACTTCTCATGGTTCAATCTTTGTCTCTCAGGTGTTTCCAGGTATCTTATTGCAGGGAGTCTGAGGTCCCGTCCCGTCCCCCCTGCGATTTTATTGTTCCCCTTTTATCTTCTCTTCTCACCTGCTGGATAACTCTTTTGCTGTGACCTCAATCCAACAGGTCCCGTTGTGTCGCGTTATCTCGGGGAGGTTTCTATTGCACACAGTTCCTGGGGTAGCCCGAATGCTTGTGCATTTCCTCCAGGAGCCAGTGTTTGGCTTTTTTGCTATTCTACCTGAAAGGCTGTTTTGAACCTCACAGTGTTTTTCAGGAACACATACACAGCTGAACTTCAGAACGTCACATACAACGATAGCACATGCAATCCAATGAGACATTAATGTCTAGCAGATAAAGACTTTTAGACTGATACCTTACAAGACATACTTGGTACCAAACATATCCTAATTATATGACAGTGGCGAATATTGGGATGTCAGGGTGTCATACCCAGATGTTCCTCCCACTCTATCAAGGCCCCCAGTAAGACTGTCTGGATGCTTAGCCCCCATGTTGCAGTTCCTCTTTGGACACCGACCCCGTGAGATCTGCTCCCTCTCTGCTCTGGTTTCACACAGAGCTGCCCTGCCCTCCCCACATAGTCACTCCTGCTGGCAGATGAATGGCCTTCTGCCCTTCAGCATATCAAAGCCTGAGCAGCGCTGGGGGGAAGCTTTCTGACATCTCTCCCACTGGCAGCTCCTTTCTACGCTGACCTTCCTGTTTTTGTCTAATCTCTGCGGGGCATAGGAGGAGGCCAAGAAACTTGAATTCTTGGATCGTGTCATCACCATCAGCAGGGCTGCCCTCACGAGGCACCCAGAACAAAACCTGGCAGCTTTTCTCTGCAAAGCCCTCCTTGTGGAGAAGATAAAGGTGAGTAAAACACACACTCGGGCTATGTTACTTGGCGGGTTTAGTGATTGGCCTGGAGAGCTCTGCAGATTTGTCTACCTTCAACTGCCAATTGCTGGATCGTGTTGGACGTTTGTCTGTTAGACTGAAGAGCCCATTATCAAGCATTTGCTCCCTGTGTAGGTACTTACAGACTATCATCAAGGCACCCTGTAACCTTCTCTTTGTGAAGCTGAACTGATTGATTTCTGGAGTCTCTCACTATAAGGCATGTTTCCCAGTCCTTCAGTCACTCTTGTGGCTCTTCTCTGACCCCTCCAATTTATCAACATTCTCCTTGAATTGTGGGCACCAGACCTGGACAGAGGATCCCAGCAGAGGTCGCACCACTGCCAAATACCGAGGGAAAATAACCTCTCTAACAACTGGAGATTGCCCTGTTTGCACAGCCCAGGATGGCATAAGCCCTTTTGGCCCCAGCCTCGCACTGGGCGCTCCTGTGCAGCTGATTACCATAACTGCCAAGTCTTTTCCAGAGTCACCGCTTCCCAGGTTAGAGACCCCATGCTGTGAGTGTGGCCTGCGTTCTTTGTTCCTGAACATGTCACTGTATTGAAACGTAGGTTGTTCCCTTGCACCCAGCTTCCCAAGTCACCAGGTCGCTCTGTATACACCAGTCTCCCTGCACAGAGCCCCAACACTCCGCAGTCAGTGCCCACTAGGGAACTAGCAACAAATCTGCTCCGTAGATTTGGAAAGTCTTTGCTCTGCGTCGCTGCAGAAAGCTTTCCGGAGCTTATCTCCCTTCCCTGAACGTGGGACATCATGTGCTGGTGGGTGGTCCAGTGGGCTGGGGCTCAGTTCCTCAGTGAGACCTTTGGGCAAAGCACTTCCCCCTCTGTGCCTCAGTTTCCCTCCCATGCCTTGTCTCGTCCAGTTAGCTCGTGAGTTCTCTGGGGCAGGGACTGGCTCTCACTGTGTGTGTGCAGCACCTGGCACAAGGAGCCTGATCTCAGGTGGAGTCCCTGGGTGCTAATGCTGATGGAGCCTTTGCAGTGCACTGGTGCGTGACGCTGGGGCACTGACCACAGGCCCTGCACTGCGCTCCCCAGCTGGAGCCCTGCACACCGTCAAGCCCACAGGAGGACGACCTGTCTGCCGAGGCCACGCGTTGCAGGCCCTGCGCTTTGCTCCCCAGTCGGAGCCTTACGGGAGCTCGGAGCCCGGCTGGCACTTCCCCACATTGTCTCCCCAGGAGCTGATTGATCTTGAGTCCGTCGACTCCCTGACCAGCGGGGTGCGTCAGGAAGCGATGCTCGCCATCATGGAGCTGAGGTACCCGGCCTGCCCGCGCAGCCCCAGCTAGTGCTGTGTGCAGCCAGACACGCCAGCCTCTTGGCGTGGCCAGTTCTCCAGGGCATTGCCCCCTCTGCTCCTCCCCCGTCTTCCAATTCCCCCGGGCACGTGGCACCCGTGGGTTGGTGGTGGAGGATCCTTCGGTGCCTGGCGACCTCTCCAAGTGGCCGTGTGAAGATGTGGGGAGGGAGCGAGGGGGTTGGACCGGTCCCCTCTGGGACCCGCAGGCGATGGCTCCGGGGGGAGAGGGGCAGTTGGGCACTGCCGGAGCGGAGCCACCGGAGTCGCCGCCAGCTCTGCCAGCTGCATCCCTCCGGCAGCTCAGTGACTCCCTGTGGCTCAGAGGCTGGGCAGGCTGAGCCCTGGCACGTGGCACAGCCTGCGCCATGGGGGGCTCTCTATCAGTGCCGCTGGCGCCCTGCTCTCAGCTTCCCAGAAGCCTGCCCATCATGTCCTGGGAGCCTGAGGCCAACATCAGTGCATCAGTCTTGCCTCAGCCCTCCAATCCGCGCGTGTCTCTTCTCTTAGCAAAGTGAAGCCACTGCTGAGGGGAACGGAGCTATCCAGCCTGATCACCGTCTGCTTCTCCAGCGTCTTCTCCCTGCCTCCAGCAGAGACCAACCAGGGCATGGAGGCTGCTCTTTACAACAACGTAAGCCCCAAACTAGCCATGAGGAGCCGCCCCAAACCAAGGGGGAATCCTGCAAGTCACTTGTGTCCCTGCCCCCTGGGTTACCTGGCGCTGGCATAAGAGTGTAATGATCACAGCTCCTTGGCAGCGCTTCAGCTCAGGAACTGCAGTACCAAAGCACAAGCCCCACCGCCTCAGATAAAGGAGTAACTCCCTCATAGGGTAGCAGTAGTAGGCATTTATCCTTCACAGGCACTGGCAATTAGTGGGGAACAGACACTCCCTTCACAAGCACATTCATCCCCAGTGCTTGGCTGGGGGCACAGGCCTGAGATCAGCTGCTTGAGACGCACACAGGCCAGGGAAAGTGAAGCTTTGCTGGAAATTTCCCCTCCCCCTCAAATGCGGAGTCCTTCCTGACTTTTCTAATGCGTTCGACTGTGTGCAGTGGCCTCCCTGGGGACAGCAAAAGCGGGTGGGGTCCTGTTGCCAGGAGGAGTTTGCAGTCGGTCCCCTGCGGGTACAAGTGAGTGGGTGAGCTGGAATAGCAGGGGCTGCCATGGCCTGGGGCGTGTCGCACGCCAGGGCATTGGTTTGTCGCCTGGCTGGGTAACGTCACTTGCTGTGGTTTCTCCTCTGCTCTGCGCGCAGACTCTGAACACCATGGATGAGCTGCTGAAGACCTTGGTGTGTGAGGATGAGAAGCGCAACCTTGTGGTGCTGCAAAACATCGTGGAGGTGTGGAGGCATGGGGGCAGGAAGGGGACGAGTCCTGTAGCTGGGGTGGGGCTCTGGGACCAAGGCTCCATTTAATCCCAAGCAAGGGACACCCCCGTTCCTTCTGCTCCTCAGAGTACGTTCTATACAAAGGTTCTTGGGCTGGAGGACCAAGTGCCCCCGCTATATATGAAAAACCTCTGCATTGGGTGGGGGTGCAGCAGTGTGGGATCTGCCGTGTTCTCCACTGAGCCTCATCTGAGCCCGGGATTCATCTGTGTTCACCATACTGGCCAGAGCCCAGAGCTGGATTCCCCCAACGTTCTAGTTCTGGGGCCACAGGAAGTCGATTCTGTGGGTGGTTTGTGCTCCAAAAAGAGGGAAATGTCCTCTGCAGATATTCGGTCTTCTCGATCCCAGGGCTTGGGAAGAGGGAATCACAGAAGTGCAGGGCTGGAAGGGATCTCAAGAGGTCATCTACTCCACCCCCTGCACTGAGGCAGGGCCAAGCATTCCTCGACCGTCCCTGAGGAGTGTTTGTTCAGCCTGTTTTTTTAAAACATCCATGATGGGGAGTCCACCACTTCCCTAGGTCACCTGTTCCAGTGCCTAGCCACCCTTAGACTTTTTCCAAATATTTAACCTCAATCTCCCTTGCTGCAGTTTAAGCCCATTACTTCTTGTCCTACCTTCAGAGGACGTGGAGAACAATTAGTCACCATCCTCTGTGAAACAGCCCTTAACGTATTGGAAGAGTGTTAGGAGGTGCCCCCTCCGTCTTCTCAAGACGAAACATGCCCAAGTCATTCACCCTTTCTTCATAGGTCAGGTTTTCTAAACCTCTGATCATTTTTGTCGCTGTCCTCTGGACGGGCCCCAGTTTGTTCACATCTTTCTTCAAGCGGGGTGCCAAGAACTGGACACAGTGCTCCAAGCTAATACACCTCAGAATGACATTTCCCTCTTTCACAACAGCATCACACTCTTGATTCCTATTCAGTGTGAGATTCACGCTAACCCCCAAATCCTTTTCTGCAGTCCTGCCACCTAGCCGGTTATCCCTCACTTTGTTTTTATGCATTTGAGTTTTCCTTCCTAAGTGCGTTACGTCACATTGGTTTTGACTGAATTTCATCTTGTTGACTTCAGACCAACTCTCCAATTTGACAAGCTCATTCTGAAGTCTAATCTGTCCTCCAAAGTGCTTGTAATTCTCCCCAGCTTGGTGTCATCCGCCAACTTGACAAGCATACTCTCCTCTCTGTTAACCAAGTTCTTCATGAAAATATTGAGCAGTACTGGACCCAGGCACACCCCTGGGGGACCCCACTTCAGACACCCTCCCAGTTTGCCAGCAAGTCAGTGATAACTCCTCTTTGAGGATTGCTTTTACATCAGTTGTGCGCCCACTTTCGAGCAGTCTCATCTGGATCATATTGGCTTAGTTTGCTTATGAGAATGTCTTGTGGAACTGTGTCAAAAGCCTTACAAAACTTGATATACATCATCACATATGGCCTCCCTCCATCCACTAGGCAAGTAACCCGGTCAAAGAAGGAAGTTAGATTTGTTTGGCATGGTTTGTTGTGGACAAATCCATGGTGCTATTCCTTATCACCCTATTATCTCCTCTAGGTTCTTACAAACTCTTTAATAATTTCTTCAATAATCTTTCTGGGTACCAAAGATAGGTTGACAGGTGGATAATTCCGTGGGGCCTCCTTGTTCCCCTTTCTAAAGATAGGCTCTGTGGCTGCCCTTCTCCAGTCCTCTGGGACCTTCAGCCCTCCTAAAGGTTCAGAGATTGCTTTGTCTAGCTCCATCTCGTGTGAATATCATGAGGCTCTGCCAACTTGAATACATCTAACTGACCTAAATTGTCTTCTATCTCTTCTCTCCCTACTCTGGCCTGTATTTCTTCCCCCCTGTTGTTAATATTGTGGTCATCATCTAGTCGCCATTAACCTTTTTAGTGAAAACTGAAGCAAAAAAGGCATTACACACCTTGGCTTTGTCTGTATCATCCATTATTTGCTCTGCTTCCCTGCTGAGTAGTGGCCCCACACTTTCCTTTGTCTTTCTCCTAATGCATTTACAGAGCTGCTTCTGATTGCCTTTTATGTCCCTTGCCAGTTAGAACTCATTTTTGCCTTAGCCTTTCTGATTTTCACTCTATGTGCTTGTGCTATTTTTTGGTCCTTCTCCTTCGCAATTTGTCTCAATCTGTTTCTCTCAGGTCCTGCTTCCCTGGACCGCATCCAAGGAGGTGCATGTGCGGCTGAGGGCAGTGGGAAGAATCACCTGGCTGACCAAATTCATCTCCGGTCAACACAAATTCAAGGTGAGCAGCCTGTGACTCTGGCCGTCTCCTAACTGCACTGAGCAGCCTCACGGTGCAGCGCTCCCTGGCAGGGAAAACCTGGGCCTGGAATAGTGACTCAGCAAGATCCTTGGTAGGAGTCCAATCTAATGAGCCCTGATGTGGACAGGTCTGTCCTCTGACTCCAGTGGGCCTTGGGTGGAGCCCCATCATTCTATCTCCAAGGACTCTCCCCGCTGTTCCCCTAGGACCAAAGTCTGCTCCGCAGGGTCAGCGGATTTACACAGGATCGCCCTGAGAGCACCCTCTGAACCGAGGTGTCTCTTCACCCCCTTTGTCAGTTGCCCCCGGGACGCTTTGGCATCAGCTCCTGCCAGGCTGCCAGATGAAGACCCCCTGCCCTGGGTGCTCAGGGCCATTGAGCTGCTGCAGCTGCTCCATCCCCCCTGTGGCAGGGCCTCCCCTCCGGCAGCTGGAGGGGGGCGCTTGGATGATATGCCCCCAGAGGCTGGGGCAGCAGAAGAGAAGGAGGGAGGTGGGAGGGGACACAGTGAAAGGGATGGGAGGGGCCAAAGGAGCCAGAGCAATGGGGAGTGGGTCAGGGGAGGCCGTGCAGACCCCAGGAGAGGAGGGCAAGGGGCTTGGTGCGACGTGGGGAAGAGCAGGGAGCGAGCGCAGGGGCTGCAGGAGGGGCAAGGGAAGGTCTGGCAGGAGGGGGAGGCTAGAGGACAAGGCTGCAGGAGAGAGCCGGCAGGAGAGAGCCGGCAGGCTGGGTGCTGCGCAGAAAGTGGGGGTTGTGGGGAGCTCCAGGATGGAGTGAGAGAGGTGGAATGCAGAGAATCATAGAATCATAGAATCATAGAATATCAGGGTTGGAAGGGACCCCAGAAGGTCATCTAGTCCAACCCCTGCTCAAAGCAGGACCAATTCCCAGTTAAATCATCCCAGCCAGGGCTTTGTCAAGCCTGACCTTAAAAACCTCTAAGGAAGGAGATTCTACCACCTCCCTAGGTAACGCATTCCAGTGTTTCACCACCCTCTTAGTGAAAAAGTTTTTCCTAATATCCAATCTAAACCTCCCCCACTGCAACTTGAGACCATTACTCCTCGTTCTGTCATCTGCTACCATTGAGAACAGTCTAGAGCCATCCTCTTTGGAACCCCCTTTCAGGTAGTTGAAAGCAGCTATCAAATCCCCCCTCATTCTTCTCTTCTGCAGGCTAAACAATCCCAGCTCCCTCAGCCTCTCCTCATAACTCATGTGTTCCAGTCCCCTAATCATTTTTGTTGCCCTTCGCTGGACTCTCTCCAATTTATCCACATCCTTCTTGAAGTTTGGGCACAAAACTGGACACAGTACTCCAGATGAGGCCTCACCAATGTCGACTAGGAGTCGAAGGTGACCTCACGCTCCTGGACCTGAGGTCAGTGGAGGGAGGGGGATGGGAGAAGGGGCTGGGATTAGGAGCTTGCCCTTGAGATGGAGACTGGACGTTAGTTCATTCCTTACCCAGGTCCCCACTCGAGGGCGACGTTTGCTGACTTTGCTACCCAGACTTCCTGTCCCTGCTGAGCTTCCCTCAGTACCTGGTGATGGGTCCCATGGCTCCTCCTGCTCTCATTGTCCCCTGTCTCTCTGCGCTGGGCTCTGCCTCCCCCGGTTCTAGCCCGTTGCTAGTGCAATGCCAGGGGGACATGCTGCGCTGGGCCTGCAGGGGCGAGTGACTCCCCTTGCTCCCTCTCTCCGTCAGGGAGTGGAGGAGTTCAGAGTCCTGGGCCAGCTGGTGGGCTGTCTCACTCTGTGCAGTGCTGAGCAGGAGCAGGAGATCTGCTAAGCGGCTATGGAGGGACTTCACCACCTCTACGCCTTCATGCTGTGGCAAAAACGTAAGAGCACTGGAGACCCTTGTTTTTCCTAAATACATTGAAATGGGGTTTCCAAACATGGGAAACATATTTATTGAACACTTCTTCCTTTTCTGCATCCTTTTAAACAGTCTCCATCTAGTAATGAGCCTACACCATTGCTCAGATTTATTTTGTTCCTAATACACTTTTTTAAAAAAACCTCTTTAGTATCCATATTCCTTCAAGCCATGGAGTTTCCCCTGATGTCTTTAGCTTCCCCTGTCCATATTCTGCTCTTCATAACTCACATAAGAATGGACATACTGACTCAGATCAGTTCATCTAGCCCAGTATTGTGTCTTCTGATAAAGGCCAGTGCCTCATGCTTCAGAGAGAATGAACTGAAAAGGGAAATTTTGAGTGATCCATCCCCTCTCATCCAGTCCCAACTTCTGGTAGTCAGAGGTTTAGGGTCATGCAGAGTCTGGGGTTGCATGGCCTAATTATCTTGAACCCAATTATACTTTTAGGCTTCACAGCATCCCACGGCAACAATTTCCACAGGTTGCCTGTGCATTGTGTGCAGAGATACCTTCTTTTCTTTGCTTTTAACTTGCTGCCTATTAATTTCAGAAAGTGACCCCAAGTTCCCGTGTTATGTGCAGGGGTAAATAACACTTCCCTATTCACTTTCTCCTCCCCAGTCATGATTTTATAGACCTCTGTCATCTCCCCCCTTAGTAAGCTCTTTTCTAAACTAAATGGTCCCAGGTCTACACTGTAGACCTATATTGTTATCACTCCATTGCTCAGGGCTGTGAAAAATCCACACCCCTGTTGGCAGAAGCACCCCTCCCACTGACATAGCTAGCGCCTCTCCGGGAGGTGGATTAAGAGCTTGTTGGCAGAGGACCATCTTCTCTTCAACACTACAGCACCGGTGCAGCTATGGCGATAGAGTGGTTGAAGTGTAGACTTGCCCCCAGTCTTTTTAATCTTTCCTCATATGGAAGCTCTTCCATACCCCTAATAATTTTTGTCGACCTTCTCTGCACCTTTTACAATTCTGGTATATCTGTTTTGAGATGGGGCGACCAGAACTACACGCGGTATTCAAAGTGTGGGCGCGCACACTGGATTTGTATCGAGGCATTATGACATTTTTCTGATTTATTATCTATCCCTTTCCTAATGGTTCCCAACATTCTGTTGGCTTTTTTAACTGCCACTGCACAGTGAGTGGATGTTTTCGGAGAACTCTTCACCATGACTCCAAAATCTCTTTCTTGAGTGGTAATTTAAACCCCATAATTGTGTATGTATAGTTGGGATTGTGGTTTCCAGTTTGCATTTATCAATAGTGAATGTCATTTGCCATTTTGTTGCCCAGTCCCCCCCCAGTTTTGTGAGGTCCCTTTGTAGCTCTTCGCAGTCTGCTTTGGATTTAACTATCTTGAGTCATTTTGTATCATCTGCAAATTTTGCGACCTCACTGTTTACCCCTTTTTCTGGATCATTGATGACTATGTTGAACTAGACTGGTGTCAACACAGATCCTTGGGGTGCCCCGCTCTTTACCTCTCTCCACTGTGAAAACTGACCATTTAGTCCTGTTGTTTGCTTCCTATCTTTTAACCACTGACCCATGAGAGAACCTTCCCTCTTATCCCATGACAGCTTACTTTGGTTAAGAGCCTTTGGTGGGGGACTCTGTCAAAGGCTTTCTGAAAGTCCAAATACATTATATCCACTGGATCACCCTTCTCCACATTCTTGTTGACCCCTTTCAGAGAATTCTAGTAGATTGGTGAGGCATGATTTCCCTTTCCAAAAGCCATGTTGACTGTGCCCCAACAAATTGTGTTTACCTATGTGTCTGATAATTCTGTTCTTTCCTATCATTTCAACAATTTGCCTGATACTGAAGTCAGGCTTGTCAGGGATCACATCTGGAGACTTTTATAAAATTCACTGTCACATTCGCTATCTCATACAGAGGCCGATTTAAACATTAGCTTACATACCACAGCACTGCACGTAAGTATGTTTGGATGTCTCGTGAGAGCTGCAACCTTTGCACCAGGCAGGCAATTTACCATGCGGTTCTCCCACTCATCACAAACCCAACTGCTTATATGTCTATTGATTGAATCCCCCATTACTATTACCTGGCTTTTCTTTGTAACTGGGCTTCCCGCCTCAGGAGGGGCAGCCTCAGTGTGAGAGGATATCCTGACTTCATCTGGCAGGTGGGTCCCAACTATGGGATCGTCTCCCTCTGCTCCAGCTCGATGTTCTCCTTCCCAGAAACTTTCACCCTCCTCAGCAGCACAGAGGCTGTCAGACTGGGGGTGGGACCACTCTACTGCATCCCTAAAAGTCTCCTCTCTGTACCTCGCTGTCTCCCTTGGCTCCACCAGTTCAGATCCTCTGGCCTCCTGGTCTCCGAGGGCAGTAGCTCCTTGGGCCAAATGCCCAGATGTGCTACCTGCCCACAGGGCTGGGAATCCTACATGCTGCGTTCAGTGCAATCAACTGGAGACCCTCACACTGCTGCTGCACTTCTGCCTGGTTTATTTTTACTCTTCCACGGGGGTTAGTTTGTTTAGTTTTGTTGGGGAGGGAGGGGGAGTTTATTGGCCTGAATTTACAGTATGTTTCTTAGATGTACTTGTCTCTAAACTTCCTTGCAAAACTCCCGTTTCCAAAGCTAACCTCTGATTTATATTGCCTGCTGTCTGTTTCCCCTCCCTGGTTCAGGCACGACGCTGGCAAAGCAGAGTGCAGAGTATCTGCAGGTCTTCAGGGAGTGGCGAGCGGAGAACACCTTCTGGGTCACCTGGTTCACCAACACCAGCAATATCGCCATGGTAACTACTTTCAATGCTTCCTGGGATTGTTGTGCCCAGAGTTATCAGGAGACAGAAATTAAGACCCTAGGAGTCAGGGGGAAGGGAGAGACCCAGGCGTGTGACTGACCCCATCCAGCTGGGCCGGAGCCCTGCCTATGGCCCACTCCACCTCACAGAATCATAGACCTCAGGAGGTATCTAATCCAACCCCAACTAAATCATCCCAGCCAGGGCTTTGTCAAGCCTGACCTTAAAAATCTCGACGGATGGAGATTCCCCACCTCCCTAGGTAATCCTTTCCAGTGCTTCACCACCCTCCTAGTGAAATAGTGTTTCCTCATATCCAACCTGGACCTCCCCCACTGCAACTTGAGACCATTGATGCTTGTTCTGTCACCTGCCACCACTGAGAACAGCCGAGCTCAAGCATCTTTGGAGACCCCCTTCAGGTAGTTGAAGGCTGCTATCAAATCCCGCCTCATTCTTCTCTTCTGCAGACTAAATCAGCCCACTTCCCTCAGTCTCTCCTCATAATTCATGTGCTTCAGCCCGCTAATCATTTTCGTTTTGCTCTGCTGGACTCTCTCCGATTTGTCCACATCCTTTCTCTTGTGGGGGGCCAGATGTGACCTCACCAGTGCCAAATAGAGGGGAATAATCACTTCCCTCAATCTGCTGGCAAGGCTTCTACTATTGCGGGCCAATATGCCTCCCTCCATGCCACATCCCAAGATGCACTGGGTCTCATCCAAACCTGATCCCAGCTCCTTGTCAGGTGTGGTGGGAGCTTCCCCAGAGATTAATGCTCTCCAAGGCATCATTGCGTCCACGCACCAGTGCCAGCCCCTGCTGAGCACTAGAGAGTGTATCCGTGCTGTGCAGTATTGTGCCCCCGTGCACTGCCACGCTGGCCTGTGCCATGCACGACAGCTCCTGATTGCTGGCTGGGTGCTGTGCGTCCCAGGTGCAGTAACCCAGCCCTGTCCCGGCAGAGCGGGCTTTGCCTGCACTCCTGGCTGGGCCAGTCCTGGCTGCTCGGTCCAACTGGAACCGCACTGGGCAGCAAAAGGGGTTTCACTGGCAGGTTTGTTTCAGATGTTTGGGAAGTACTTCAACCCATCCGAGCGCATGGACGTCCTCCTCACTGCTATCAAGGGCATGAGAGACACCAGCGTCCATGACTCGGTGGCAGCCAGGCACGTGCTGCATGTGATCCTGTGGGTCCCCAGCCCAAGCTTGGAGAGGGTAAGAGCTGCAGTGAGAACAGCCTGCTGGGGGAGCCCATCTGTGGGAGACTCTGTCTCTGGGCACTCGGCATTACTGCGGGGCAGGTCCTGTGCAATGCGGGGGGTCAGTCTGGGTGATCTCCATGGCCGCTTGTGGTCTTGCAGTCTATGAATCGATAGGCCGGGAATTGGCCCTGTATTCTAGGCCTGGAGCTGGAGAAGAGGATGTGGGAGGGCAGATGGCTCTCAGGTGCGGCAGGTCCCTGGCACCCCAGATCAATAGCAGCGCGAGGAAGCCAAGGCTCCCATCTCCCCACTTCCCTTCCAGGTGTCGGAGGCTGTGACGAGCGTGTACCACAACCTGGACTCCATCAGCGAGCCGCTGGCCCAGCAGCAGCTGCTCAAGGCCCTTGTCGTGCTGGGCGACCAGTACAGCGAGGAGGTGGTCACAACCCTGCTGGGCTGCTCGCTGTCATGTGACAGGTACGGGGCTGGGGCTGCTGCCGCTTGCGCTCCAGGTCCCCCGGACTGGTCCCGCTGCCAGGGACAGGGGCGTGCAGAACCTTCCAGAGACCTCCTGCTCCCTGCAGAGCTTCTGCTTGTTCTGGAGGGTTTTGCAGGCTGACATGCCGTGGAGACAGGCCAGCCTGCAAAACCCCATATGGCAGCCCTCGGCCTCCCCCGGGGCTGACACTCAGACCCGGCCCCCATTCAGCCCGTGCCAGGCAGTGGGGGCCCTTGCTGCAGCAGGAGGGCAACAAAGGGCCGGGCGGGGGCGGGAGACCCAGCAGGGTGCGGGTGGCGGTGGGTGCAGGAGGCTGGCAGGGCTCTGGCCAGGTGAAATCGGCTCTCTCCCTTTGCAGCGTTTCTGTGGAGATGTGGAGGGTGCTGACATCCCACCCCAAGACCGCAGAAAAGGTCCTACGGGAGCTGCTCGACAGGCTGCAGGAGCGGCCGCTGCGCCAGCATCACGACATCTCTCAGCGAGAGGCTGGCGTCACCCCCTTGGCCGTAAGTTCCAGCCCCTGCAGCAAGGGAAGGAGCGCCGTGTGTCCCCACCGTGGCCTGAGGGTGTCTCTCTGTCTCCCACTGGGTATCGCCATTGGGCCGAAGAGAGAGAGCGTGACTCTAGCCAGCGCTATAGTCGAGGCAGAACACGCCGAAACCCTCTCCTGGTGCTCTGGGACACCTCTCATAGAACCGCAGGGTGAGAAGGGATCGCAAGGTCAGCTTGTCCAGCCCCCTGCCAAGATGCAGGATTTGTTGTGTGTCCCAGCCCAGACAGATGGCTCCAGCCTCCTTCTATAAACCTCCAGCAAAGGGGCTTCCACAAGCTCCCTAGTCGTCTGTCCCATTGTCCTACTCTTCTTACAGTTAGGAAGGTTTTCCTGAGATTTAATCTAAATCTGCAGTGCTGTCGTTTGAACCCATCCCCTCTTGTCCTGCCCTCTGTGGCAAGAGAGAACAATTTTTCGCCATCTTTTTTTTGGCAGCCTTCAAAGAATCTGAAGACCATTAGCACGTCTCCCCTTAATCTCCTCTTTTCCAAACTAAACATAGCCAGTTCCTTCAACCTTTGCTCGTATGGCTTGTGTTCCATCCCTCGGATCATCTTTGTCACTCGCCTCTGGATCCATTACAGTTTCTCCACATCTTTTGTAGACATTGGTGACCAAAAGTGGACACCTTACTCCAGCTGAGGACTAACCCTCAGGTTAGAGTAGAGTGGTACTATCACCTCCCATGACTTGCAGGCTATACCTCTGTTAATGCAACCTAAGATTGCATTTGCTTTTTTTTTTTTTTTTTCTTTTTTTTTTCTTTGCAACACCATCGCTTTGCTGCCTCATGCTGAGGCTGTGATCCACTGCAGCTCCCAGATCCTTCTCAGCAGTACAACCGGTTATCCCCCATTCTGTTTCTGTGCATTTGCTTTTTCTTCTCTAAATGTAGCACCTCAATTTTGTCTTTGGTGAGTTTCATTTTGTTGTCTATAGCCCAGTCCTCCAATTTACCATGATCCCTCTGAATATGAGCTCTTTCCTTCAAAGTCTTGGCAACTCCTTCATCAGGGAGCTGATGCAGGGCTGGAGTCATTGAAAGCTTCCCAGGGGACCTGGCCCTGGCCTGGAGTCAGGAGCCCTGGTTTCTCTTCCTGGCTCTGCCACTGACCTGCTGGGTGACCTTGGGCAAGTCCCTGCCTGGCTTTTGTCTGTTGTTCTGCAGGGCAGGGCCTGGCTCCTGCAGAGTACATCTCTGCGTGTGTGATCCAAAGATCCCTAGCACTAGAGTAGCAGTAGAGCTGTGGACTCTAGACCTCCAGGGAATGCTGGTGACACCAGTGATCCGGGACGCCCGGACAGAGCCATTTTGCTTCAAGTGGAACCATTTTTTCCTACGAATCCCCTTTTTGAGCCTCGTAGGTTTTAACTGTTGACGTCACAGCTCTGTCCCGCAGCACTCGCTCCTCTGAAGAGCTCGAGAAAGGCCTTTTGCTGCTCAGACCTCATACCAAGTGTGATAGACACGGTATAGTGAAGGCAGAGAAAACCCTTGGGACTTAAATACACAGATCTGGCAGCCTGGTCAAAGAGGAGACCATCTGAAGGCAACTCTCCCTAATGATAATTTACTTACCCTGAGAATAGCAGGTCAGTCCGGTTTATTAAAGCCGGACGATGAATCGATCAGACATGGAGAGGGCATGACTGTAATTCTCTTTGTTATCCACCATTCCCATTGTTCCATGTCCTCAGCCTGGTTTTCACTTGCTTGTGTTTTATTTTTCCTTCTGAAACCGGTAAGTCTGTATTGGACACTTTTTCCCCTCATCCCGGTTGAGGTTTTGTGGGGCTGTCTTTGAACAGTTCAAAAGCCAAACACAGAAATGATTGAATCTGGCTTTTAGTAACAGACCAACCCTAGTAGTCGTGTACAAAATCAGCTCCCTCGCCGAGGCTGGGCTGTAAGGCCCGGGACTCAGGAGAACCCAAGTTCAGTTTTGGGCTCTGCCAGACTCCCTGGGTGACCATGGGTGAGTCACGTCGCCTCTCTGGGCCTGAGTTCCATGTCTGTACAACGGGGATAGAAATCCTTCCTTTGTGTGTCTGGCCTGTAAGCTCTAGGCCAGGGAATGTCTCTTTCTGTGCTTGGAAAGCTCCCAGCACACGCCCTGATTGCAGATAGGCACTGGAGGTGCTATTCTAACCCTTCTAACAATAATACACTTGATTTGTTTGGGGTCAAGGTGTTGTGCAGAGAAGTTTCCACAGATGATACCTGCTAATAAATACCACCCCCTGAGATCGGGGGTACAAGGAAGCAGCTGCTTATGTTGCAGGTAGCCGGCTCCGCTGCCTGCGATCCTACCTGGGGCTGTGCAAGGGCTTTGAGGCTCTAACATGTCATCTGGAGGCGGGGCGCTAGAAGACTTTTTATAGTGGAGGTGCTGAGCACCCCCTTACACCTGTCCACACACCCCACCACCCCTAGAGCTGGGGTCAGGAGCAGGGCCATGGCTCCAGGGGGGCGGGAGATGGATGGGGCAAGGGGGCCGAGGCTGGGGCCACAGCTGGGAGTTGGCGCAGGGCCGGCAGCTGGGACCTTGTGTGTGGGGCCAGGAGCAGAGCCCCGCGAAAAACCTTGGAGTGCTGCAGCACCCCCTGCACTCCTAGTTCCCGTGGCTCTGTCTGCAGGGGAGGCAGACGATGTTTTGGAAATGGCTTGTTGGGTCACCGGAGGGTGTTTCGTAAAGCAGCTCCTCCTTTCGCACAGGTGGGGAAACTCCAGCATCAACTGCCAGTCGTCGTGGAGCAGCTACACGGGGCAGACAGGGACATCATCTCCAACGCCATCACCGTGCTGAGAGACATCCTCACCGGCATGGACAGGCAGAGCGCCAGCCCCATGGCTGTGCGAGTGGCTGAGAAACTCCTGCCGTTCTTTCATGATGTAAGGCCTGGCGGCCCGCGGGAGACCCTTCAAGCCACAGACGTGTGAATGGGGGCTGGCGGGTGGGCTAGCGGGACCTATGCTATGGCCCTAGCCAGAAAAAGGATTGTCGTAAATGATGTGACCCCATTCCCGCCTTCCTCTGCTACCCCATTCTCCATCAGAGCAAATGGCAGTAAGGGTGGGAACCCTGGTGTCCTGCAGGCCTGCTGACAAGGATCAGGGCAGCCTGGGGACGAGGCTCCCCTTGAGGGAAGAACATGCATTACTGAGCCTGCATGCAGCGAGGGGGCGTCTGCAGCACAGGGGGCCGCAATGCTCCTGCTGGCTTCCAGGGTAACAAGTGATGGTACCCTGGTGAAAATCCTGCCCCTCCCCTCCCTGGCCAGGAATCCCACAGCTGGTCTGTCAGCTCCATAAGGAAACGGCTCCGTCTGTAGGTTCTGCAGCTACCGCCCTTTCCTCTCCCCTTCGTTCTCATGGCAGGGCAGCATCAAAGGAGGGGCTAGTTCTCCCCAGGCCTTTTGTAACCACAAACGAGCCCCCGCCAGCTTGTTCACCAGACTGATGTTCAGTCCCCCACTGCACGGCGAGAGCCAGCAAAGTGGGCGGGAGAAAGGGACCCATCCATGACTGCCTTCCAGGGGTAACGCCCCAGTGGGGCTCCTGGAGGGAACACCCACCTCCCCAGCTCTCACAACTCTAAATCCTACCCTCAGCCCTCCCGAACTCTGCTGGGACCCGGCCGCTCTTTATTTAGCAGTGGCACAGGCCCAGCTAAAGATCAACACCAAGAGCAGCTCCTGCATCTAGTCCAGAACCCGCTCCTGATGGAAAGACAACTGAGAACTACTGTTCCAAGAGCCTGTCTCCAAAGTGGCCAGACAGGAGAGCGCAGCCAAATCAGATAAACAGACTAAAAGAACTTATGAACACTTTTACAACAGACGTCACTCAGAGAACTGCCTGCTCTAGAACCTGGTGCCCAGAGGCGACATGTAACTGCTGATTGGGGGGGCACCATTTAAAGGTTCAGCCACTCTCAGAACAGCTCAAGTCAACCCGCCCCCCACAGGCTGTCCCCCCTTACCCTCAGCCTCACCTCCCAGAAAGCAGTGGCCCCTCCCTACAGCCCCCAGCTATTGCTCCTGGTTCTCCCTGCTGGGCACAGCTCGCCCGGCCTCCCAGGTCACTGGACTGGTCCGGCTCTGCCAGCTGCCATGCAGCGAGGGGGCATCATGTGACCAAGTGGGGCCGACCCTGAGTTAACAAGAAACCCATGTGTAGGAGTGGGGCAGCCCTTGCCGAAGCCCAAGCCCCTGGAGGCTGGGTGGTTTCCAGTCATGGCTTCCAAGGCCCCCTATCTGGGAGCTCCTGCACATTTACCACCCCTTGGTCCTGGTTAAATCCCCCCCAGGTCCCTGTGCGTGGCCCGAACAAACACCAGTGTAGGAATTTGCCCCCCATGCCTGGCCCCCTTGGCCTCGCTAGAGGGTCGCTGTGGGTCAGCACCAGTATGAGTCGGGCACGCAAAACAGGAGGACAAAGTACTCACATCCCTTCGCTCTTTGAATCTTTCCTCATCGCTCCCTCTCTGCCGCCCCTGTCCTGATGCTGCTCTGCCCTGAGTGTTTCCCCTTGGCTTGACAGGCGGGTGCTGATGTCAGTGTGCCCAGAGCTGGCTGTGAGATCCCAGGGGCTGTCTCACCCCACCTTACTGCTCTCTCTGGCCAAGAAGTTACCAGGCCAGCCCCTCAGCTGGTGGAAACCTGAATCTCTATTGCCTTCAATGGCGCTATGCCTATGGGACTGCGGCCCCCAGCTGTGCCTGTAAGACTGGGGGTGAGTTAGCAATACCCCCTGCAGGGCAGACATCTCTGTCACAGTGAGCACTCACCCAGCTGGGTGGGCACGACCGTCACAGCGTCTCCTCCCCACATCCTCTCTTGCAGGAGTCCAGCAAACTCCGGGTGCTCTCCATCACCCTCTTTAAACACCTGCTGGAGCTTGTAAGGGGGCCCAGCAGGAGGAAGATGAAGGAGCACGTCCTCCGCAGCCTGGTCCCGCTGCTCCTCCTCCTGCACGATGAGCGTCCCAATGTGTCCCAGGTGAGGCCAAGAGCTGGAGCCTGCAGCTGAGATCGTTACAGAGTGACCAGGAATTTGTTGGGGGGAGCCAACATGTGACACCCCCCTTTAAAAGGTCTGGCCGGCAGAGGGCAGGTGCTCAGTGCTGTGACAACCACGTGCTCAAAACCACTTCAACGTTGAGTCCAGTAGCGCCATGACCATGGCGCCCCACCCAACTGCTGAGTCTTCCCTGCCTCCTCTGAGGCCAACACTCCCCCCTGCAGCCAGGCTGAGAGAATGGGTGGGCGGAGGGGTCAGCTCACCACTCCTACAGCCACTGGCCTCCGCACATTCCCCTGGCTGTGCTGGTGGGAAGAGCACAACCCTGGCCATGGTCCCTACCAGGAGCAGAGCTACCCAGCCTCCGGATGGTGCCCAAGACCCAATGTGCCCTTGGCCAAGCAGCCCGGACAGCTCTTACTAGCCGTGACATGCCCAAGCCCCCCCTCCGCCCCGCCCCAGGTGCCTGTGCACACGCTCGCTCTCATGGCCCCCATCACTTGGGAGCCAAATGCCCCCGGCAGTAATGAATTCACCCTCCTACCCCCATGAGGTGGGGAACTAAGGCACAGTGTGAGGCCTAGTGCCTCAAAAGTATTGAATGCCCATGGGCATTAGGCACCTAAATCCCTTTGTAGCCCTGGGCCGAAGCAACTTGCCTGAGTTCCTGCAGGAAGAGCTGGGAATTGAGTCAGGTCTCCAGCCATGGCCTTAGCCACACCTCCGCCCTTCCGCGAGCAGCCGCGGGCCGGGAACCGTTCAGCACACACGGTCTCCAGTAACTATGTTAGTGGCTTCCAGCTGGGCTGTCCCTAGCCATTTGGGTGTCCTATCCAGCCCCCCGGCAGTGGGGCTGTGTGGGGTCCCAGGCCTCCTCCTCCCCCCCACCAGGGTCTGGGAGGCAGGAGCTGTGTGGGGCCACTTTTGGGGGGCCCACAGGCCCAGAGTGGCCTGGGGGATTAGCGGAGAGCTGGGAGTAGCCCGCTCTGCTTCCCTCGCCCCGGCTCCAGCCGTGTGGCTCGAGGGAGGGGGTTTGGGGAAAGGGATCCCTCCCACACACACACTCACTGACAGCAGCGGGAAGCGGAGCAGCCTGGCCCCAGGCCGCTCTACTCTGCCAGCTCCCAGCCGCAGCACTCCGCTTCCCACCGCCGGTGAGTGCGGGGGGCAATCGTTTTGGAGGAGAGCGGGCTGGGACCAGGTTACTCCACTTCCTGCCAGTCCCGGTGAGTGTGGGGTCGCTGGGGGAAGAGGCTTGCGGAGAAGAGGTGGAATGGGGGCGGGCTGGGGATGGAGCAGGGGGGAAGGGGAAGAGGCAGGGCGGAGGGAGTTGTCTGGGCCCCCCGCAAGGATGGTCCTGCCCTTTCTAGTGGGTGCAGCCCGCGGCGGGGCTGGCCAAGATATAGGGCGGGTCACTGGGGCTGGGGCTGCTGCATGTGCAGCATGCAGCCGCCTAGTGACACCATGAAATTTGGGGCAATTTGGTGCCCCAAATTTCATGGTGCCCTATGCAGGCGCGTCTGCCGAGGGACAGCCCTGGCTTCCAGCTCCCATAACCGTTGTCGGCTCGCCCCGGCCCCTCTTGTTTTGCAGGTGTGTTGGGACACCCTCAGGAGTGCGGTGAAATTCCTAAGGTGGAGCCAGCTCAGTGCCCTTGTCAAGAAAAAGGAGCTTTGGCGAGGCTGTGACTGCCTGGTGAGGGAGCCCTCCATTGCCCGGCTCCGTGCCCACACCGAGCCCCAGCCCCGGGACCACACCTGGCCCTGGCTGTAGTCCCTCTGCGTGATCCCCCCGGCACAGGAAGGAGGGCTGAAAGCAGGACACTCCACAGATCTGGAACCTGGCCTGCAGGATGGAAAGGCCTTTAATAACCTTGTGCTCTCTTGTTCTGGCTCCAAGGTGGCGTGCTACAAGGGGAGGGCAGAAACCTTCCTCTGCCAGGCCATGGCCTTTCTGGAAAACCCGCAGGCTCCCATTAGAGAAGCGGCCATCAGGTTTCTAGGTAACCACAGAGCAGAGGGGTCCCTAAAGCAGAGGGGCTGGATCCAGTCCCAGGCTCTCCTCAGTCCCTGCCGGCAGCGAGAAGTAACCCCTGGGCTCCTGATTGCCGAATGAAGGCTCAGGGGTGTCAGAAACCCGCAGGAGCAAGCTCACCCCAAACTGCCCTGATCGGCTGATGGGCCCCTCGAACCCCACTGCTCCCCATGCAGTCCCCATCCCCCCTCCCCCACCCCGCCATGGGCTCTTGGTAGCGGAACCTCAAGGCGCTATGCTCTCCTTTGGCAGCCAGCCCCACAGCCATCCCTGGGGCCTCGCCCTTTCCCCTGGGGACTCAGGAGTGCGTCCTGGACAGCGAGGGGCAGGGGAAAGCCCCACTGCTTGGAGGGTGACAGACGCTTTGACACCCTCGCTGGGGACGCAGGGATGTGACGAGCTGTTTGTGTGTGTAGGGCTCACTGCCCGGCAGCTGGACCAGCAGAGCCAGGAGAAGTTGGAGGCCATCTGCAACGGTGAGCGGTGTCTGCTTTGAGCACTGAGCGCTAGAGGGACGAATGGCCCAGGGCCGCAGGCTGGGTTCAATCTCCGACGCCAGCAATGTGATCTTGGGCAAGAGCCATAAAGGGTTGCAAACTGTAGATCCCCAAACCCCTGATCAGCTTCCCCCTCACCCTGTGGTGTCTGCTGGTTGGCATGTGCCCAGGCACTTACCCTGACCTCAGAGCTGTGGCCTGGCAAATCCCCAAACTGGGCCTGAGCTGGCTGGCCTTCGCAGACGATTGCCCCCCACCCCCAACACAGCAAAGGTGGGGTCCTGCCTCCCCCCCTTGCACTCACTAGCCCAGGGTTTGTTGCAGTCACCTCCAGGTGGGGTGCCTGGTGTCAAGCCACTGCTCCAAAGGAGACTGAGGTGACGTCCGGTCATCTACCTCCCTGCTGCGTGCCCGGACCCCTGGGCCAGCGCAGGGCAGAGCAGCGTCTCCTCCACATTTGTTCGGGAAAAGGGGGAGGGGGGGTGACATAGCTCAGGCTCCTCACTCCCAGAGCAGGTTCACAGCTGGGCCCCAACCAGAGCTAGAGAATGGCTGAGCTCCCTCCTCAGCATTTCCTGGAGGGCAGCAGGGCACCGGAAGTTAGGCGTAGCCTAACAATGCCCAAGTCCCCTTTGTGAATCTCCCCTCTCTGGGCTTAAGTGCCCACCTGTGCACTGGGGGAAAGGGGGAGCATAAATACAGGCAGGGATGAGGCCAACAGATACTGCAGGGGTGGGGCAGTCCTAGAAATAGTGAGTGAATGGGGTTCATTGTGACTTCTTGCCTGTGTCTGGGGGCTCCCCCAGCTGTGAAGGGCAGTGGGGATGTTTAGTGAGGGTTGGTGGTTGTTCCTGTTAGTCCCCTGCCTCCCGCCTCCCAGCCTTGTCGCGGGCCAAGAGGTACAGCGCTGGCTTGGTTTGCCAGGGCTTTCCAGAGCACCATGGCTCTGATCTCCATTTCCTTCCTTTCAATCTTAGTCCTGAAAGGCTTGCAGCAGGACAGCAAGTCCTCCGTCAGGTGCCTGGCTTCGCAGACCATGCTCATCCTCAATGCCTGCAAGAAACACCGTCCAGCCCGCGCCAGCCTACGGACACTCTTGCACAGGATGAGACTGATGTGTACGAGGGAGAGCCCAGTCATTGAAGCTGCCCAGCTGCCCTAGTAAAAGCCAGCCTCCCTACTCTGGGGGTTTGGTGCACCAGAGCCCGCCTGGAGCAGGGTGGAACACATCATGCCGGACCATGGCTTCCTCCCCATTGGCCGCCTGCCCTGCCCAGCCACGTGAGTAGTTAACCGCTCAATAGCTTTTTTCACCATGTACTTTTTGACAGGTTTCCATGCCCCGTGTAGCGTTTACGTCCCGCCCTCCGTCCCCATTTCCGGTCCTGTATATTTTTGACACCATCAGCCCTTTTGAACCTTTATTTTGGATTATTTTTCTGTGTCTGGCCGGGGGAAGGTTGGGTGCTTGTGCTACAGTCAGGCAGCCAGAGCAGCAGAAGGCCTCCTGACGACCACAGCGGGAGGCTGCCACTTCTGACGGGGGGGTGGCAGGGATAGGGGAACCCAGGCCCTCCCGCTGCACTGCGTCCCCGCTCAGGGCCTAACAGCGTGCTGTGTTTTGACATATTTCGAGAAAAAGTATGAACAAGTAGAAAGAGAGGCTGTAGGGGGTTCGCGGCTCCCTCCCCGTCCGTCTGGGCGGGAGACCCTGCCCCTGGCTACGATACTTCCGGGGTACCTTGGTTCAGGGGAAATAGCTCAGTGTTCATGGTTCTGGCCTGCAGTCAGGTCGACCAACGGTCAAGAGTCTGTTTGCCCGGGGACTTCATTCAGGGCAGGGCTGCTCTCGAGTAGGGGCTCTGGCCTACAGTCTGGCAGGCAGAGCAGCAGAAGGTCCATTTGTCTGGCCCTTGATCAGGGCAGGGCAGCAATCAAGTAGGGGGGCTCTGGCCTACAGTCCGGCAGAGCTGTCGCCGTCTAGGGGAGGTTAGCTGTCTGGTGGGAGAGTCAGCACAACCGTCTGGCGTCCTGATTCAGGCGGGTGCCAGACCAATCAGGCCTCCTGACAACCAAGTGGGGAGGCTGCTACTCCTGACGGTGGGGTGCTGGTGGTCTGGGAACCCAGGCCCTCTCGCTCCACTGCGTCCCCGCCCAGGGCTCTAACAGCTGTGGAGCGGTCCGCCACTGCGTCAGTGGGGAAAATCTGACCGCAACACGCTGGACGGCTTGTAGTCAATAACACAGCTGAACCCAATTCGGCTGCCCTGGGCTCCTTGCTACAAGCCCATTCCGTGTGTACATGGGTTCAGGGGTGGCAGGTTTGTAGAAATTTTGGTGGTGCCCAGAACCCGCCCCTACTTTGCCCCCCACCTGCCCAGGGCTCCGGGAAGGAGTTTGGGTGGGGAAGGATGTCTGGGGTGCAGGCCCTAGGTTTAGGCAGAGTATTGGGGTCCAGGCTCTGGGAGGGAGTTTGGGGATTGGAGGAGGTGCAGAGGGAGGGGGTGCAGGACTGAGGGGTTTGGGAGGGGCTCAGGCCAAGAGTAGGGGTGTAGGGGGTCAGGGCTCTGTCTGGGGCTGGGGGGTTTGAGGGGTGAGAGAGGCTCAGGGCTGAGGCAGAGGGTTGGAGTTCAGGGGGATGAGGGCTCTGTCTAGGGCTGGAGATGAGGGGTTTGTGGTGTTGGAGGGGGCTCAGGGCAGGGGCAGAGGGTTGGAGTTCAGGGGGATGAGGGCTCTGTCTAGGGCTGGAGATGAGGGGTTTGTAGTGTTGGAAGGGGCTCAGGGCTGGGGCAGAGGGTTGGGATGTGGGGGGATGAGGGCTCTGTCTCGGGCTGGAGATGAGGGGTTTGTGGTGTTGGAGGGGGCTCAGGGCTGGGGCAGAGGGTTGGGGTGTGGGGGGATGAGGGCTCTGTGGTGTTGGAGGGGGCTCAGGGCTGGGGCAGAGGGTTGGGGTGTGGGGGGATGAGGGCTCTGTGGTGTTGGAGGGGGCTCAGGGCTGGGGCAGAGGGTTGGGGTGTGGGGGGGATGAGGGCTCTGGCTAGGACTGGGGATAAGGTGTTTGGGGTGTTGGAGGGGCTCAGAGCGAGGGTTGAGGGTGCGGTAGGGAGGTGAAAGCTCTGGCTGGGGGTGTGGGCTCTGGGGTGGGGCAGGGCTGGGGATGAGTTTGGGGTGCAGGCGAGCTGCTCCGGGATAGGGGCCAGAGAGGAGGACTCCCCCCCAGCCCTTTCCCCGCTGGCAACAGCGAGCTCTAGGGGAGGACGGTGAGTGGCAGCCCCACCAGCTCCTCGGCTTCCCCGGCGTCTGGCATCCTCTCTGGGTCTCTGTCAGGATAGCGCTCTCCATTAGCTCTGTCCTTCCGCAGCAGGGAAGAGACGTGCTGCTCAGCTGGAGGGCCGGCCTTTTATAGTGCAGCTTCCAGCCCCGCCCCTCTGCTGCCATGGGTGTCCCAGTTCTGCCCACCAGGGGGCGTTCGCGGCTCCCTCCCAGGCTGTCAGGGCAGGAGACCATGCCCCCTCGCGACCCTCGCAACAGAGGCCTTAAAGGAAAGGAGTTTTAACAAAAGAAAAATTGCTTAGCCTTAGAAGAAAAAAGGAAAGAAAGGTTCTTTTAAATAGAAGGAAGAGGGGAAACTATAGAAAGCAACAAGAGAGAGGAGTGTTTTTTATAGATTAGTAAGAACATGGTAAAAGGTTATTTTTGTTGGGTCTAAAAAATAATAAGAGTCAAAAAATTGAAATAAATTTTAAAAAGCAAAGGCTCATTAAAGAAAAGAGGAAAAAGGAAGGTTGAGAAGGTCGGGTGAAAGAAATCACACGGCCGAAAAATGAGCTAGAGATCCTATGTCAGTGACACAGGGCTGTGTAAAATACAGAAAACAGAAAGAGAGAGAAAGATCCTTTTTTCTTAGTAAGCAGAACACAGAGCTGTGCAAAAGAGAGAAAGATCCTTTTTTTGGTTAGTTAGAGAAGGAGAGTATAGAAAACAGGAAAAGATCCTTTTTGGTTGGTGAGACAAGGAAAGTATAAAGAAGAGGAGTCCTTGTGGCACCTTCGAGACTAACAAATTTATCTGAGCATTAGCTTTCGTGAGCATCCGATGAAGTGAGCTATAGCTCACGAAAGCTTATGCTCAAATAAATGTGTTAATCTCTAAGGTGCCACAAGTCCTCCTTTTCTTTTTGCCAATACAGACTAACACGGCTGCTACTCTGAAACCTGTCATTATGCAAGGAAAGTAGAGCAAGCTGCAGGGGGGTGGACGGGGAGGGGGAAGAGAGCTTACCCTTGCGGCTGCCCCCCCCCGTCCCGGGAAAAGAGGGAGCTCCCAAGGCTCACAGCCCCCAGCATGGTTATCTCCGCCTCTCGGGCGCATCAATCAGAAACTGTTCTACAGCTGCATCATAGAAGGCATTTTCCTGAACCAATCCTATCAACCCAAGATTTTTAAACAAGAGCCCTCTCCCTCCCCTCCCCGCCCCTCCCCTCACTACCCACCCCCTTTAACTGCCTTATTCTTATCTAAGAAAACGGGCCCCAAGCACCTTTCCCACTAGATAGATAGATAGATAGATAGATAGATAGATAGATAGATAGATAGATAGATAGATGATAACCCCATTGGCTTTAAGCCCTTTTAAATTTTATGGAACTTTTCCCACCGGGGCTGACAGACAGACAACAAAAATGATTTTGGGGGTTTTTAGAGAGAGTTCCCTGTTTTAAAATTTCACAGTTCAATTAGGGCTTGTCTACACTGCCACGTACAGTGCTGAAACTTGCCCCGCTCAGGGGTGTGAAAAAACACCCTCCTGAGCTGGAGCCGCGAGGACACTGCCTCCTTAAAGTGCTGTCGCGGCAGCGATTTCACGTGGACAGTGTAGACACCTTCTGAACAGTTTAAACCAGTTTGTGTTAAAAGGGGGCCTCTTTATTTCACTACAGAACAAGGGAGTTCATTTCAACGGTTAAAAAGGTGTTAAATAGACCGTGAATGGTAATATTGCTATGTCCTTACCATTAAGGTTCCTGTAAACAGGTGTTGATCTTATTAGTCTTCAGTAAAACTTGGCAGCCCTTTAGGTTTACATTTAGTTTTAGTCCTCTGCCTTTGCTGCAAAAATTTTTTAAAAGCAGAAGGGCCTGCTTCAAATAGGTCAAATCTCTTAAAAACTTTATTTGATATGATTAAACATTGTATGTTTAGCAAGTGTTAAGTGGCGGGGAAAAAGTCAGGAAAGAGGTGGGGTGGGGGTTTTCCAAAATCGCCGGCAGGCAGGCCAGCGGCCTCATCGCTGTGTGCTGGAAAACAAGTGTACCTAGTCAGAGGGCTGTTTCTTGTGCCTATCTGCTACCAGTAGATATAACAACTTATGACCACAGGCTATAAAATGTGCTGTAGTAGGGCCCTCTCCCAGTAGAAACCAGCATTCAGAGGAGAAGTACACACAGAATGCTGGATGCTTCTGTCCCAACAGTTATGAAATTCGTGGGCTTGGACCATGAAAAAGTTCAAGGAGCTGAGTTTACAGAATCTAATTAAACTGTTTCAGAGTAACAGCCGTGTTAGTCTGTATTCGCAAAAAGAAAAGGAGGACTTGTGGCACTTTAGAGACTAACCAATTCATTTGAGCATAAGCTTTCGTGAGCTACAGCATCCGATGAAGTGAGCTGTAGCTCACGAAAGTTTATGCTCAAATAAATTGGTTAGTCTCGAAGGTGCCACAAGTACTCCTTTTCTTTTAATTAAACTGTGAAATTTTAAAACAGGGAACTCTCTCTAAAAACCCCCAAAATCATTTTTGTTGTTCGTCTGTCAGCCCCAGTGGGAAAAGTCCCATCAAATTTAAAAGGGATTAAAGACATTGGGGTTCTATAGACATCATGCTAAAGATTTAAGGGGTTTAATAAAGAGTGTGAGCCTTTTTGTAGGTTTTGTAGGTTTTTAAAAAATACAGCCTACAAAATTGGGTAGCCAGGATAAAAATTAGCATTCAATTCTATCAGGAGTTTAAAAAACCTCTGGAAAGGTTTCTTAAATTCATTAGGAATTTTCATAAGGGGCAGGAGCCACTGCATTGCTTGGTCACATATTCAAGAAATCATACAAAAGTACTCATAGGCAAATGCTTTAAAAAGAAACTAACGCTATATTTTTGTACTCTGGTCAATTGACTTGGGCAAAACTCTGAAAAGCAAATGAACACTTTAAAAAAAAACAACCTTTCATCATGTCTTTTTATGTTTCCTTTTAGCATTTTAAAACCCTTCCAAGTTTGTTTGCCTTTGGTTTCCATTTAAAAAATCATTAGAAAAGAAAAATGTGTGTGCGGGAGGTGGCGAAGGGGGGCGACAAATACCTTATCTCTGGTTTAAAAAAAAAAAGCTAACTGGTTCACATAAGCTGCTTTTTCTTGTGTTTTGTAGAAATCCATACTTTCAAAACGTGAGGTTTTTAACTGTACCCTGATTTTTAAAGCTTTCTTTACAATTTCAAGCTAACCAAACAAAAACAGCTTTCTCTTTTTGCATTCTTTGATAGATTAAGTCCATTTAAACAGTTAAAAAAGAGCTTGTACCTGGGTCTCAGCACACAGACTGCAAACATTTAGAAACAAATGCAGCAAAAAATTCAGACAAAAATCCCTAAGTCAATAAAAACTTAATTTAACTTTAACAAATTACTTTTGTAAACTGCCTGTGGTTTTAACCCCGAGGTGCTTCTTTATTTTACACTCTTAATAAGTTCAAAGGGTGTCTTTTGAAAAGCAATCTGCTGTGGGTTCTTGTTTGTTTTAAATTCATACATGTTCTGGCCATCTTTACAGTGAAACAACTTTTGTCACAGGACAGGCGAGCTAAACAGGGGAAGGGAGCTATTTTTAAATCCTGCTCCATGCAGATTTTATATAAAAGGCCTAAAGCAAACTTGTGTGTCCTGGTTTACATTTCAAAAAAACATGAGAAAAGAAGAACGTATGTGTGTGTGTATGTTGGGAACAGAACAAGCCCCTTATCTCTGTCAGAACTTTTTCACATCAGCTGCTTTTTCTTCTTTTTTGTCTAAATCCAAACCTTAAAAACATGAGGGTTTTAACTGTACCCTGATTTTTAAAGCTTTCTTGACAATTTAAAGGTAAAACTGTTTTGGTTTGGGTCTCTTTTTGTATTCTTTTATATAGTAAGTTTATTTAAACAGTTAATAAAAAGATTTTGTAAATGGTGATGTGGCCATTCACATTTCTGTAACCAGGAGGCTTTGATATCTACATGCCTGTTTCCTTTAATTAACTTTACGGCCCTGGCTTTTGCTTAATGATAGCTAGACATCTTTTGAAAACAAACTGGCTAATTCAAAAATGCCCCTGTTAAACTTATTACTAAAATGTTTTTTGTCTTCTTAGAAACACAAAGTACAAATGAAAAAAACTTTTTGTTTTTATAAAGCGTTACTTTTAATACAGCTTCTAGTCCCAAAACAAACACAGAAGCATGTATCTATGTCTCAGCCCGTGGGCTGCAAACATTTAAGAACAACAGCAGTCTGATAATGCAACAAAAATCTAAAATGTTTAATAAGCTTAATATAACTTTCATGGTGTGTTAAAACTGTTACAGCATTTTTAAAAGGTGCATTTTTATTCCACTCCAAAACACAGCCTTGTTTTTTTCCGGTGAACAGGAGGTTTAAAGTCATGGCTCTGTTTCCTTAGGTCCTGTCTACGCTGGCAAGTTGCAGCGCGGCAAAGCAGCTTTCTGCTCTGCAACTGGTGAGGTGGACGCACGGCCACGCCACTCAGGGCGCGGAAACAGGGCAGTTGCAGCGCTTTAAAAAAAGCCCTGCACAGTTTAAAAAACTTTCTGCGCCGGGGCTACAGGCTGCGGTGCCAGTGTAGACACCGAGGTCGATTACGGCGCTGCGATTGGCCTCCGGGAGGTGTCCCACAATGCCTGCTCTCGCCTCTCTGGTCATCGGTTTGAACTCTACTGCCTGGCCCTCAGGTGACCATCCATCATCCCCACTCCATAAACTCCTTTGCCATTTTGAAAGTCCCCTTCCTGTTTGCTCGGTGATGAGTGCAGCGCATCTTTCCAGGTGGCCAGGCCTGCTCCACGCACCAGGCGATCCCCCTGCTTGGAGCTATGCCGAGCTGCTGGACCTCATCAGCATTTGGGGAGAGGAGGCTGTACAGTCCCAGCTGCACTCCGGACGTAGCAATTATGATACCTACTGTGACGTTATTGACTTGAACTGGGACCATATAGATCATTGTTGCAACCAAGGTCCTGTAGTGGCACCAAATCTTGTATAAAGGGGGGTCCACTAAGGTGTCTAAGGCAAGGTTACGGTTTGCTGGTTATGACTGTGCTATCTATATGCTTGTGTCATTTTTGTATTTTAAGTTATAAGTATTGGCTCTATAGTGTCTGTGGTTCAAACTTGTATTATGCTTCTGGGAGACACCCCAGACAAGTTGGAAAGGAGGACTTGTGCCACCTTAGAGACTAACAAATTTATTTGAGCATAAGCTTTCGTGAGCTACAGCTCACTTCATCGGATGCAATGCCTAGCCTGCTTGATGGCCGATTAAGGACCATCAGCTACACAATTGACCCCTTGAGAGAAGGCAGACAAGCCTTGGGACTCAGCACGGTGTGCAGGGACCTGCCTATGGACAGAACTCGGAGGTTTTTCCAGGCCACGTGATGGACAGCTTGTCTTTGGGACAAAGAAAGAAAGACCACATGGCAAGAGAATATAAAAAGCTGCTGCAGCTCCTCCATCTTGTCTTCAGTCCTGCTTCATCCCTCTGGAGGGACTTTGCTACACTGAAGCTTTGAACCAAAAACTGAAAGACGCATCCCAGCTGTGGATGTTCTCCAGAGACTTGATGTGAACCTGCAGTTTATTCTGTCGCTTCCACAAGCCTGAACCAAGAACTTGGCCATGACTGTATGTCATTGATTCCATTTCACCAATTCTAGCTCTCATCTATAGCTTTTTCCTTTTATGAACAAACCTTTAGATTTTAGAGTCTAAAGGGTTGGCTACAGCGTGATTTGGGACAAGGTCTGCTTTGTATATTGACCTGGGTCTGTGGCTTTGTCCTTTGGGATCAAGAGAACCTTTTTTCTTTTCCTGGGGTATTGGTTTTCATAGCCATTTGTCCCCATAACAAGTGGTACTGTTGGGGATCCTGGGAAACTGGAGCGTCTAAGGGAATTGCTTGTGTGACTTGTGGTGAGCCAGTGGGGTGAGACCAAAGTCTGCTCTGTTTGGCTGGTTTGGTTTGCCTTAGAGGTGGAAAAGCCCCAGCCTTCGGCTGTAACTGCCCTGCTTGAAGCAGTTTGTCCTGAACTGGCACTCTCAGTTGGGTCCCGCCAGAACCAGCATCATTACACCTACGGACAGATTTCACGATGCATGACAGAAAGGGGCGATGACCGGGACACACGGCAGTTTAGGATGAAAATGAAGGAGCTGCGGAACGCCGAGCACAGGGCGCGGGAGGCAAACCGCCACTCCGGTGCTGCGCCTATGAGCTGCCGGTTCTCCAAAGAGCTGGACATGATACTCCGCGGCGACCCCACCTCCATTGCTAACACCACTGTGGATACTTCGGTGGCTCGCATGTCAGTTGAGAGTGGACCGAGCCAGGAGGAGGAAATCTTGGACGAGGATGTGGAGGGGGACCCAGAGGCAGAAGATGACTCGGAGGTCAGAGATGCATGCTGCCAGGAGCTCTTTTCTACCCCGGATGTTGGCGAAGCGCAAAGAGGAGAGGAGGCCCCTGGTAAGTGGATTTGATTTTGGGACTCGCTGAAGTGGGTTGTTGGGGGCAGGAGGGTTGCAGAAAGCAGGCTTGTCTCCCACCGCATGCCACCCTGCCGGAAGCAGAGGGGCGGGACAGGAAGCGGAACTATAAAAGGCCGCCCCTCCAGCTGAGTTGGGAGAGAGCTGCTGGAGGAGCAGGACGTCTCTTCCCTGCTCCCCTAATGGAAAGCGCTATCCTGACAGAGAGCCAGAGGGGCTGCCGGCGCTGCCAGACGCCGGGGACTCCAAGGAGCTGGTGGGGCTGCCACTAGCCATCTACCCCAGCGAAGCGAACAACAACCCTGGAACCCATGTACACACGGAATGGGTGTGTAGGAAGGAGCCCAGGGCAGCTGAATCGGCTTCAGCTGTGTTATTGATGTAAGCAGAGACAGGGTGGGCTCCACCCTGACATCTGGTGGTGAGGTGTGGCAAGTTGTGGAAAAGAACTTCAGGGGCTGATCTCATTTGCATAGGCACACCCACCCTGCCTAGAATGAGGCCATAACTGCCCAAATCGTCACTTTGGCTGCTGTGGGATCCCCAGTGTCTCTGTTATTGGGGCGGGAAGAATAAATTGTTAGTACCCTGATTATGGGAACTGTGCTTGGAACTGTACTTGGCCTTTTTGTTATGATGGAGGACTCACCATCAACTGAGTAGCACTCACTAGGCAAGGGACATGGGTTCCAAAACTCTGTGAATTGAGAGAGACTTGAGACAGGTATTAGTGCCTGGTGGTGTAGGCCCCTTTTGTGAGGGCCTGAAGCACCAATTGCACCTCTGTCTCTCTCCACTGTGGAATGTCAGAGCTAATTTTGGGTCTATTAAGAGTTTTGTTACAGGTATTGTGCTGAATTCACTTCAGCCTTATAGTGCACCAGCACTAAGGCTCCCACTACTATGAGCTGAAATCACTGAGAGCTGAAATCACTGAGCACTGTGTCAAGTAGGGGGGAGCCGGAAGTTCTAGTGTGCAGTGGAGCCGGTCGTGAGACAGCAGTGTGTTCGTGAGACGGCGAGCTGAGCGGAGCCGGTCGTGAGACAGCAGTGTGTTTGTGAGACGGCGAGCTGAGCGGAGCCGGTCGTGAGACAGCGGTGTGTTCATGAGACGGCGAGCTGAGCGGAGCCGGTCGTGAGACAGCGGTGTGTTCGTGAGACGGCGAGCTGTCTGGAGCCGGTCGTGAGACAGCGGTGTGTTCGTGAGACGGCGAGCTGAGCGGAGCCGGTCGTGAGACGGTGAGCTGTGCAGAGCGGAGCCGGTCGTGGTGGAGCGGAGCAGAGCCCTGTGGGGCAGTCAGCTTCAGGACACGTAAGGTGCCCCTTACCTCTTTCCCCCACACCCAGGCACATTTTAGCCAGATTGGGGAGTAACACTCTGCAGGTGAACTTTTGAACTCCGGGGCTGGACTTTTTTTGGACTTTGGGCGATTAGTGGATTGCTGGACTCAAGAGACGTTTGGGTTCTGGGACTCAAGAGCCTGAGGGAAAGGATGTGGCCCAAATTTTCTGGGGTGGGTCAGTGTTCATGGTTTGGTTAATGAACACTAGTTGTGGTGTTTCCCCAATTTAATGCTGATGTTGTTTGCCTCATGTTATTAAAGATTCTCTACTACACCAAGACTCTGTGCTTGCGAGAGGGGAAGTATTGCCTCCTTGAGGCGCCCAGGGGGTGTGTAAGATTTTCCCAGGTCACTGGGTGGGGGCTCGAGCCAGTTTTGCATTTGCTTTAATGAGAGGGAACCCCTGTGTATTGAACCCGGCCCTTGCTGCTATCAACTTGGCCTGGCAGAAGGGTTACATTTGTGGGGGCTCGTCCGGGATCGAGACTGGGTCAGTACCCCTCGCAAGCACATCTTAGGTGAGTCATTAAATTGGGAGAACCCAGAATCTGGTTGTTGTTGTTTTGATCTGTTATATTTGGGAAAGAAATTACAGTTTGTATAATGGCCCTACATTTGCTAGAGGATTGGTGCAAGGGGATGAATATTAACCCTAGGAACTGTGTCCTGGTGACCGGGGTGCCGGAGGCATTCGATGAAGGCTCAATAGAGCCTACCTTAAGGGCATCCACTGAGTACCTGAGTAAGTGTAAAATGCGTGGGCGCATATTTGTGAGGGAGGATGGAGATTTTGCTGTACTGTGTGAGCTGCCGTCGGCTGTGGACCCTCTACAGGTTCCAGGCACGATAGCAGTGGAAGATGGTGAGTGGAAGGTAATAACTACTGGGAGCCAGCCCTCACCGGCTCCTGCATCTGAAGTGGAGTTTTTAAAGAAAATGTCAGCCTTTTTGGGGAGAGAGGGGAAGACCTTGGCTGATATGCCGGGTCTGTTGGGCCTTGACCCAGGAGTCCCAACCCGGGAGGCTGCTCCATCACCTGATGAGTGGGTGAAGGCTTTGGGGCAAGCATTAGAGAAGGTCGTGCCACCCCACCCTGAGTCAAGCCCCTATCGTAAACTGAGGCTGTTTTCTGGGGGTCCCACCCCAATACCCGGGGAGGAAGCATTTGAACCCTGGCTGGAACACACCACTGAAATGCTGCAGGAGTGGGCAGTACCTGATGCTGAAAAGAGAAGGCGACTAGTAGAGTGCCTCAGGGGGCCAGCCCTAGATGTGATTCGCACCCTGAAGCTCAGTAACCCTGGGGTCAAGGTAAAGGACTGCCTAGAGGCCCTTGATCATGCCTTCGGGAGAACCGAGGGCTCAGAGGATGTTTATTGCAAGTTCCTCAATGCCAGGCAACAAAAGGGAGAGAAAGTTTCTGCCTACATACAGAGGTTGGAGAAATTATTACAGAGAGCCATCATGAGGGGAGCAGTAGCGGTTGAGCAAATGGACCGGACTAGATTGGCTCAGATTGTGAGGGGAATTCAATATCAGAACCCAATCCTTCTCCACCTTCGATTAAGGGAGCGCCAAGACAATCCACCGGGTTACTCTCGACTGATAAAAGAGGTCCGAGAGGAGGAAGAGAGGCAGGCAGCTGGTGAGGTTTGGGAGGTTCAGCCACCCCAGGCAACTGCCACAACATCCATACGAGCGCCCAAGGCGCTGATGGTGAATCCTCAAGAGGAACTTACCCAACGAGTGCAGGTCCTGACACAGAAAGTGGCTGAACTAGAGAATACCATCGATTCAGCAAAGACTTCAGCGTACAAGGAACCCCCTGTTACCACGGTCCAGAAGACTACATTTAGAACCTCTGCCCCACCCCGGCAACACGGGAAAGGGCAATCCTTCTTCTGCTACCGGTGTGGCCAGGATGGGCACATTGCTGCCAGGTGTCAGAATGCAGAGAATCCCCCGCTAGTATACCAAAAGCTGAGGACCACCTGGGGAAAGTCGGGAAACGGCCCCAGGGCCTGGGAAGGGAGCCGCCTAGGCCTGCAGGGTTCGGAGGCTCCCCTGCGAAGAACCATGCCACCCGAATCCCACCAGGATTGATAGGACCTCGAGCTGAGGTCACTGTAAAGGTTGAAGGGACAGAATGTAGAGCAGTGCTTGACACGGGATCCCAAGTGACTATCATATTCCAGTCTTTCTACCAGCAGATGCTTATGCATCTGCCTATACAGCCCTTGACAGGGCTTGGCCTGTGTGGTCTCAGCATGGATGAATACCCGTATCAGGGGTATGTCATTGTACACCTGGAATTCCCAGAAGAGATCGCTGGGGTAAGACAGGAGGTGGACACTGCAGCTTTAATATGCCCTGACCCTAAAGGTGTCTCTGATGTGTCCGTGCTGATAGGGACCAACTCCAGCCTCTTTAAGGTACTTGCAGATTACTGCAGACAGCGAGCAGGGGACCAATACCTGAATACCTTGGTGATACACACACATTGTGCTGCAGCCTACAGAAAAATTGAGGACGCAAAAAGAGTGATGCCTGATTTGCCGGTGGGAGCACTGAGGTACGCAGGCCCGGTCCCCTTAGTGGTGTCTGCAATGACAGAAAAGGAGGTGATTGTCATGAGTACCTGCCTGAAAGGCAATAAGAGAACATTAGCAGTGGTGGAGCAGCCAACTGAGGGAGGGCTCCCTGAAGGAGTGCTGGTTCTTAGTGGAGTCATAACCCTACCTGCTGAAGCCCAGGAAGAGGTGACTATACTGATTGCTAATGGGACAAGTCGTGATATTTTTGTGAGGCGAGGACAAAAGATAGCAGACCTCTTTGAACCCGAGTCAATTGTAACCCCCCAGTGTGAAACGCAAGTTCCGACGATAGACCCAGCAAAGTTTGACTTTGGAGATTCACCAGTGTCCGAGGAGTGGAAAGATCGCCTGAGGAAGAAACTTTGTGAAAGATCCAAGGTGTTCTCACTGCATGAGTGGGATGTGGGATGTGCAAAAGGAGTAGAACACAATATCAGACTACATGACTCTCGACCTTTTAGGGAGAGATCTAGGAAGATTGCTCTCTCTGAGATGGAAGATGTGCGACATCATCTTCAGGAGCTGGCTGCGAATGGCATCATTACAGAGTCCCGCAGCCCATACGCCTCGCCCATTGTGGTAGTCCGTAAAAAGAATGGGAAAATCCGGATGTGTATTGACTACCGCACCCTAAACAGCCGTACTGTGGTCGACCAGTACACTATGCCTCGAGTGCAAGATGCCTTAGACTGTCTGCTGGGAAGCCAGTGGTTCTCTGTGTTGGATCTTCGAAGTGGGTACTACCAGATCCCTCTGGGAGAAGAAGATAAGGAGAAGACCGCCTTCATCTGCCCATTAGGGTTTTATCAGTTCGAACGCATGCCCCAAGGGATTTCTGGAGCACCTGCCACCTTTCAACGTCTCATGGAGAGAGTTGTGGGAGACATGAATTTACTGCAAGTGTTAGTTTATTTGGATGACCTGATTGTGTTTGGAAGAACCTTAGAGGAGCATGAAGAAAGACTTCTTAAAGTGCTTGATAGGTTGGAGGATTATGGTCTGAAGCTTTCAATTGACAAATGCCAGTTCTGCAGAACCTCAGTGAAGTATGTGGGTCACATCGTATCCCAAGAGGGTGTGAGTACTGATCCTGATAAAATAGAAGCACTCACTACATGGCCACGTCCAAGTAACTATAGAGAACTCAAGACCTTTCTTGGATTTAGTGGCTACTACCGCAGGTTTGTGAAAAACTATGCTACGATTGTAAAGCCTCTGAATGATCTTACCAGGGGACATCAGTCCAGCAAGAACAAATCTAAGACCAGGAATAAGGGGAGGTTCCCAAAGCCTCCTGTGCAGAGAAACTATGGCCCCTTTGCACCATTTGGGCCACGGTGGGATGAGAGATGTGAAAGGGCTTTTCGAGAAATCATTACTTGCCTAACTCATGCTCCAGTCCTAGTTTTTGCTGACCCAAGCAAACCATTTATCCTGCATACTGATGCCAGTTTGGAGGGTCTGGGAGCAGTCCTGTACCAGGAAGTGGAAGGCAAACATAAACCTGTAGCCTTTGCCAGCCGAGGATTGTCTGATAGTGAAACTCGTTATCCCACCCACAAGCTGGAATTCTTGGCCTTGAAATGGGCCATCACTGAGAAATTTCGAGACTACTTGTATGGTGCTCAGTTCCAGGTGTGGACAGACAACAATCCACTGACCTATGTGTTAACAAGTGCTAAGCTGGATGCTACAGGGCAGAGATGGGTGGCCGCCTTGGCTAGCTATGAGTTTAGCATTCAGTACCGATCAGGGAGAAGCAATGTAGATGCAGATGCATTGTCCAGGCGTCCGCAGGCTCCAGAAGTTGCTGTGATACCTACAGATGGAGTGAGAGCTATTTGCAGTGTGAGTCGTCGAGAGCCAGAGGCCTGTGAGAGCCTTCAGGGATGTATTGCAGAAGCTTTGGGCCTGCCCCCTGAATGCATGCCTTCTGCCTCAGTGAACTATATTGCATTGGACCAATCTCCTTTGCCCATGCTCAATGCGGCTGACTGGCAAGAAGCCCAGCGGCAAGATATTGACATTCGTGATACACTACTTGCCAAAAGGGAGGGGCGAAGCCCAGCTGCAGTTGTCCCACCTAACCCGGAGGGTAAACTACTATTGAGAGAATGGACCAAATTAAAACTGATTCAGGGAGTGCTACACCGAATGACCACCGACTCTTTACAAAAGCAACGAGCACAACTAGTACTGCCAAAAAGGTACAGAGCCCTGGCCATGAGGGCCCTGCATGATGACTTTGGGCATTTAGGGATGGAGAGGACTCTGGAACTTATTCGTAGTAGGTTCTATTGGCCCCGAATGGCTGAAGATGTTCGCAGGAAATGTGAGACTTGTGCTCGATGTGTTCAAAGGAAAACTCTGCCCACGAGGGCTGCATATCTGAAGAACATCACCAGCAACAAACCTTTGGAGTTGGTATGCATTGATTTCTTGTCTGTAGAGGTAGACAAGAGGAATGTTGGGAACATTCTAGTAGTGACTGACCATTTTACACGGTATGCACAGGCATATCCCACACGTGATCAGAGGGCCACCACCGTCGCTCGAGTATTGTGGGACAAATATTTCTCAGTCTATGGATTCCCGGCTCGGATACACTCTGATCAGGGGCGGGATTTTGAGAGTCACCTTCTGAAGGAGGTGCTGAAGATAGCAGGAATTAAAAAGTCTAGGACAACGCCTTATCACCCCCAAGGTGATCCCCAGCCAGAGAGGTTCAACCGAACCCTATTAGATATGTTGGGAACTTTGCGACCAGAGCAGAAGGCAACCTGGAGCCAGCATGTCGCATTTCTGGTGCATGCCTACAATGCCACAAAGAACGATGCTACGGGAGTCACCCCATATCTTTTGATGTTTGGGCGAGAACCAAGATTACCCATAGACTTGTGCTTTGGTGTATCAGAGGATGGAGATAGCTATGAAACTCATCAGCAATACGTATCCCGACTAAGAGAGAGGCTGCAGGATGCTTATCGCTTGGCTACCGCTGCGGCTCAGAAGAACGCAGACCGCAACAAACATCGATATGATGCTAGAGTGCGTTCGCAGGAGCTCCAGCCGGGGGACAGAGTCCTGCTGCGAAATTTGGGTATCGCTGGCAAACACAAGATAGCTGACAGATGGAAGGCAATACCTTACCTGGTGATGGAAAAGCTGGGAGATCTGCCGGTCTACAAGATCAAACCTGAAGACAGTCCAGGGCAAATAAAGACGGTGCATAGAAACCTTTTGCTCCCTGTGGGGGAATTGGTAAGCACCCCTTATGAGATGGGCCATGACAGGGCAGCCGGGCAGAACAGAAGTGCTAGACCAAAGCTGCCATCCAACACAGACAGTGAGCCTCCTGCAGCTAACTTACCCCTATTCTGCACATCTGAGAGTGAGTCTGAGGAGGAAGACACAACCCTGGTGTATCCTGGGATGGAGACAAGATTTCAGTCTCGACCAGCTGAACCGAATGAGAGTTCTCCCTTTTCCACCCTAAACCCTATGGCGGAATTATTTAGGCCCCTTTCTGACACCCCTGTGCCGCTGATGAGACCCCCGTGTGATGACACACACAGGTTATTGGCCAGTGGAGACACTCAGGTAGAGGATGTCCTGGGCACCTTGGACCCTCCCACGTTAGAACTAGGAGTGCAGGGGCCTACGCCAGTAGCCAAGAGACCCTCAAAGGAAGCCTCTCCATCCATCAATCAAGAGGACGTTCCCCTTACCTCAGCAACAGAGATTCTCAATAGACGAGACAGGGTGATAAGACCAGTAAAACGGTTAACTTATGATGCACCTGGGGTGACTAGTGAGGAGCCAATACATTTAGCACACAGGATTGTGGAAGCCAAAGTGGGCTTTCTGAGGCCTTTTGGAGGAAATCAATGAGTTGGTATAAAGGGAGTATGATTTGTCGGGACGCCAAATTCTCGGCTGGGGGGAGGATGTAAGCAGAGACAGGGTGGGCTCCACCCTGACATCTGGTGGTGAGGTGTGGCAAGTTGTGGAAAAGAACTTCAGGGGCTGATCTCATTTGCATAGGCACACCCACCCTGCCTAGAATGAGGCCATAACTGCCCAAATCGTCACTTTGGCTGCTGTGGGATCCCCAGTGTCTCTGTTATTGGGGCGGGAAGAATAAATTGTTAGTACCCTGATTATGGGAACTGTGCTTGGAACTGTACTTGGCCTTTTTGTTATGATGGAGGACTCACCATCAACTGAGTAGCACTCACTAGGCAAGGGACATGGGTTCCAAAACTCTGTGAATTGAGAGAGACTTGAGACAGGTATTAGTGCCTGGTGGTGTAGGCCCCTTTTGTGAGGGCCTGAAGCACCAATTGCACCTCTGTCTCTCTCCACTGTGGAATGTCAGAGCTAATTTTGGGTCTATTAAGAGTTTTGTTACAGGTATTGTGCTGAATTCACTTCAGCCTTATAGTGCACCAGCACTAAGGCTCCCACTACTATGAGCTGAAATCACTGAGAGCTGAAATCACTGAGCACTGTGTCAAGTAGGGGGGAGCCGGAAGTTCTAGTGTGCAGTGGAGCCGGTCGTGAGACAGCAGTGTGTTCGTGAGACGGCGAGCTGAGCGGAGCCGGTCGTGAGACAGCAGTGTGTTTGTGAGACGGCGAGCTGAGCGGAGCCGGTCGTGAGACAGCGGTGTGTTCATGAGACGGCGAGCTGAGCGGAGCCGGTCGTGAGACAGCGGTGTGTTCGTGAGACGGCGAGCTGTCTGGAGCCGGTCGTGAGACAGCGGTGTGTTCGTGAGACGGCGAGCTGAGCGGAGCCGGTCGTGAGACGGTGAGCTGTGCAGAGCGGAGCCGGTCGTGGTGGAGCGGAGCAGAGCCCTGTGGGGCAGTCAGCTTCAGGACACGTAAGGTGCCCCTTACCTCTTTCCCCCACACCCAGGCACATTTTAGCCAGATTGGGGAGTAACACTCTGCAGGTGAACTTTTGAACTCCGGGGCTGGACTTTTTTTGGACTTTGGGCGATTAGTGGATTGCTGGACTCAAGAGACGTTTGGGTTCTGGGACTCAAGAGCCTGAGGGAAAGGATGTGGCCCAAATTTTCTGGGGTGGGTCAGTGTTCATGGTTTGGTTAATGAACACTAGTTGTGGTGTTTCCCCAATTTAATGCTGATGTTGTTTGCCTCATGTTATTAAAGATTCTCTACTACACCAAGACTCTGTGCTTGCGAGAGGGGAAGTATTGCCTCCTTGAGGCGCCCAGGGGGTGTGTAAGATTTTCCCAGGTCACTGGGTGGGGGCTCGAGCCAGTTTTGCATTTGCTTTAATGAGAGGGAACCCCTGTGTATTGAACCCGGCCCTTGCTGCTATCAACTTGGCCTGGCAGAAGGGTTACATTGACTACAAGCCGGCCAGCATGTTGTGATCGGATTTTCCCCGCTGACCCAGTGGCGGACCACTCCGCTGCTGTTTAGGGCCCTGGGTGGGGACGCGGTGGAGCGGGAAGGCCTGGGTTCCCCGAGCACCGCCACGCCACCGTCAGGAGTGGCAGGTTCCCCACCTGGTTGTCAGGAGGCCTGATTGGTCTGGCACCCGCCTGAATCAGGACGCCAGACGGTTGTGCTGACTCTCCCACCAGAGAGCTAAGCTCCCCTAGACGGCGACGGCTCTGCCGGACTGTAGGCCAGAGCCCCGCTACTTGATTGCTGCCCCGCCCTGATCAAGGGCCAGGCAAATGGACCTTCTGCTGCTCTGCCTGCCTGACTGTAGGCCAGAGCCCCTACTCGACAGCAGCCCTGCCCTGAATGAGGGCCCTAGGCAAACAGACTCTCTACCATTGCTCAGCCTGACTGCAGGCCTGAACCATTAACACTGGGCTAATTTTCCCCTGAACCAAGGTACCCCGGAAGTATCGTAGCGAGGAGCGTGGTCTCCCACCCTGATGGACGGGGAGGGAGCCGCAAACCCCTTACAGCCTTTCTTTCTACTTGTTCATACTTTTTCTCGAAATATGTCAAAACACAAGAACGCAACCTTCCCCAGGCCAAACACAGAAAACAATACAAAAGAAATGTTCAAAAGGGCCGACGGCGCCAAAAACGTATACGACCGGAAACGGGGACGGAGGGCGGGACGTAAACCCTACACAGGGTGCAGAAACCTGTCAGAAAGTATACGGTGATGAAAGCTCTCGAGCAGTTAACTAGTCACGTGCAAACCCCCCTGTACATAGCAATCCCCCCTGTACATAGCAATCCTCTCTTTCATTTTGATGCTTTTTGATGTATTGTTCTGCCTTTATTTGATATATTAAATAACTGTATTTACTGTGATCCATTGAGGTATAAATGATCTACACGCCTTGTTCTGTACAGAGCACACAGACGGCTCCCCTGGATCCCACAACCGACACAGGGAGAAAGCTGTCGCAAGCATCGGCATCTCCAAAATCGTATCAGGGCAAGAAAAGGCACCTGCTATTTCCCACCCTCGTACAGTGTAGACACGGGGTGAGGGTGAGACCCAGTGACCCCGGTTAGTCCTGCTCCATCTCTGCCGTCTGGGTTTCCATCGACAACTGTTCACACTCGAAACGCAGGGCGGGGTGAGGTTCGCCCATCAGCCAAAGAACCTTAATGTAAAGCAACGCGCTCCTGCCAGTGCCCGTGGCAGATCCCCCATTCGAAGGGTGTGATCATTTCCACCCTGAGACGGACGAGACCTCGTGTCCTGGTGTTAGGGGGCGCTGTGCTCTGTACCCCACATATCCCCCCTCTCCCTGCCCCCCAGCCTGGTGTTAGGGGATGCTGTGCTCCGGATCCTACATATTCCCCCAGCTTCCAGGCCCCCTGGCCGGCGTTAGGGGGCGCTGTGCTCTGTAGCCTACACCCCCCATCTCTCAGCCCCCCTGCCAGGTGTTAGAGGGCGCTGTGCTCTGTATCATATGCATTTCCCAGCCCTCCTGCCTGGCCTTAGGGGGTGCTGTGCTCTGTACCCTACACATCCCCAGCCCCCAGCCTGGTGTTAGGCAGTTTCTAGTGTCTGTGAACTTACTGCATGTACCGGAGTCTATCAGTGCATGCTGGGTGCCACACGCTGTGGGTATGGACAGGGCCCGACGCTGGAACCTGACCTGAAGGTGGGATTGGCCACTGTCCTGGTGGTTCGGACACAGGCAGGAAGTAGAGGGGCTCCGTGCGGGGACCCGATTCTGCCTTTCTGTCTGGCCGATCCCTTCTAATGAGGCTGAACCTGCCCATCTCCCCAGACTCAGCATAGCACAGGACTTGGGGGGCACCTGCTGGCAAAGTGGCCTCAGTCCCCACCGTACAGGCAGGGGTCATTCAGCTGGTGATAGCCCTTCTCTCAAGCCCCCAAGCACCTGTGTGTCATGGCTGCCTGCAGGAGTTCAGGGCCAACAACTGCCTAGGGGGAAGGAACAGGGCCTGGCTAGGCAGGGGCTCAAACCGGGGAGTGTCAGTTTGGATCCCCAGCTAGCCGTAGGGGTGCAACACGCCGGGCGGGAGGGGAGATCAACTCCAGCCGGTTCATCATAAACCCTGTCCCTGAGTCCTCAGTAGAAATGGGGATGTTCCCCTGGCAGTATGCAGGTGCGAAGGACTTGAGAGGGAGGTGGCAGACGTGCTCTTTTGATGGCGGTCCCTGAGCACATGGGGAGAGCAGGGGGCAAACGTCTGTTGGCAAATGTTCGTTGGCAAACGTCTGCAACTCATGGGCCCTGGGTGCACACACCCCGACAGGGGAACGTGTACAGGCCCAGCCCAGCCTGAAGAACACCAGCTCCGGTGTAAGGGAAGTCACCGTTTTTTTCACAAGAGCGGGAAACTGACGTTGGATAAGCCAGGAACTCCTGATGGGCACTTTCGTCCCCCCCGGGAGACCAACCCATCTAGCACAGAGAACGCGGGGACATAAAGGCTGAGCTGAAGCTAGATTCATGCTCTCCAGGATGCTGGGGTGCCCTCATGCTTGAGCTGAAGATGGCCTGGGGGTTCCCAGCATTGCCCTCCTGCCGTTTCTCTCTGGGAGCCCTCGCCCTGCACCGTGGCCTGTGTGTTCTCAGGAGGCTGCGTGCTGCCAGGTGCACATCCCCAGTGCGGAGTCCCTGGATTAATGCCAGGGAACGGGGACTGGGACTCTGCTCCTGGCTCATTCCCAGGACGCTGGGAGTGTGAGTGGTGGAGCTGCCGGCTCTTGGAACCTCCCTTCCCAGCACGGGGTTGTCTCTGGGGGAAGCCCACCCCAGGACCTGGCATTTGTTGGCCTCTTCCCCAGAGCGCTGGAGTCTCAGCCACTCCAGATCGGGGGGAGGGGCCAGCTGTGAATTGGGAGCCAGATCCGGGTTTAGATGCGAATCCGCCGGCACTGCAGAGCGCTCAGATGTGGGGAGCCAGCTCCCGCCTGCGCCAGATCACAAAGTGCCACTTCAGCCAGCCGCCTGCCAGGCTCTGGCCGCGCCCCGTGTGGAGCTGCAGCTGGGCCCTCCACAGCTGGGTGCTGCTCCTCCTCCCTGCTGGCCAACCGGCCGCAGCTCCTCAGCACCTGCCCGCTCAGCCCCACCTCAGCGCTCCTGCCTCCCCAATGTCCTCCCTGGTGCTGCGCCTGGCCCCCTGCACCTGGCCTGTCAGTGCCCAGCGGGGCCGGGAGCCAAGCGCCCCCTGGAGCCATGTGTCAGGCCCTGAGTCCCTCCTGTGCCGGGCTCCCGCCAATCCACAAGCCAGGAACAGGCCTGTGACTCCCGGAGCAAGTATTTCAGTCTCACAGCAGCAGCTCAGTCTGCTCAACACGACTCCAGGGCCAGGAACTCGCTCCTGCCTGACATTGGCAACAGTCATAGGCAGCTCTAGCCCTGCTCCTCGTCCTGCTCCAGCCCTGCTCTCGCTCCAGCCTCGCTCCACCCACGCCCCGGCCTCCTGAGTCCAGCTCCAACCCCGAGGCCCGACCACCTCCAGCACCTTCGCTGACACCATCACATCCAGAGGGAATGGCACTGAGGTTGCCGGGGGAACAGGCATTCTCCGGCTGCCCGGAGCAATTGTTCCATTCCCCAGGACAGTCCTGTTGGGGACACTGGGGCATGGCCACTAGGTAACTCGAGGGGATGGAAGACCACGAGTGTCGATGAAGCCCCCTCGTACTAGGCCCAGGTGTCCTTGGCCCCCGCTCCCGCCTGGAGGCACTCGCAGCAGCTCTGCGTCCTAGGCCCAAGTGTCCTTCCCCCCCCCCCGCCCCGCCTGGAGGCACACACAGTGGTTATGCTGAGAATCTGCAACAATATGCTGCAGAGTCAGACTGCCTGAAACTAAGCAAGGCCACACAGGGCAGATATGGAAGAACAATGCTGAATAAAGCAGCTTTATGTAGAGTTTAACAAATGATACAGAGAACCAGGGACTAGCTGGGAACTGGATTGGCTGGCTATATGGATACTTGGGGCAGCTTGCTATTGGATAAGTATGCTGGGAAAAAGGATGTATAAAAGCCTGTGTAACTTCCTGCTCTGTGTACAGGATTTGAGATTCAAATCTCCCGGTACCTATTTGAAGCTTCAAATAAACTTTTCTGCTTCTCCACCCCGTTGTGATTATTGGGTGTAGCACACCGGGAAAGGAACCATTCAAGCTGTTGTTCAGCCTCTCGGCACTGGGTGCCAGCAACAGTCCGATGCCAGGACAGTCCCCCTGAGCTCTGGAGAGGACTAGAGGTGCCTTAGGACGCCTGCCGTGCAGCTGCTGGAGAGTCAGCAGGAGACATTGGGTGAGGACTGGAGCCCCCCAGGGCAGGGGCCATTCAGGAGACCCAGCGTGGGGGGAATCAGTCCTGGGATTCTCTGCAGCGGCTGCTCCCACACAGGCCTTGGACACAGGAGCTGCGAAACCCCCACAAAGCGCTGCCCCGGCACAGAGCTCTGTAGCACTGGGACTCCGTACGCGTGAGCTGCAATCCAGCAGGGCCTTGGGCCAGCCCCACCCTCTCCCATTGCCCCGCTCTGGGAGGCCAGGGCACAGTTCACAATTTAGCACTGACCAGCTGCAAGGATCCTGGCGGGCCCTGGTATGGTTGGAGCAGCATTTTCAATGTTCGGGAAAAGCGAGATCTATGCAATAGGCAACGTAGCTCCATCTGGGCACCAGCCAGCTCCTGTGCCCCAGAGAGCTCCCACTGAACCAGGGACGAAGGGGGCAGGAAGTTGGAAGAGAAGGTGCCATCCTGGGACCCAGGAGACCCATGTTCATTTCCCAGCTCTGCCACAGATGCTCTGTTTGTCTTCGAGCAAGTCCCTTATTCTCTCTCTGCAGCGGTTCCCTGTCTGTACAGTGTGGGTAGCAACCAGGCCCTGCCCTGAAGGGGGCAGTTAGAATAAATGCAATTGAGGTTGGGCAGTGCTCGGATGCCAGGGGGATGAGGGCCAGGATGGTGCCTAAGACAGACCGAAAGCAAGGGGGAGCTACAGAGCCGGTGGTGAGAGGGGTTTGGCCTTTGACAATCTGCTCTGAGTGCCTGGGCTGCCAGACCCCAGGCAGCCACTGGCATTGCCAGACCTCCCTGATCTATGGTGCTGCTGCTCTCCCTGCTTCTAGGAGTCAGTGCCTCCCCCGGGCCGAGACCCCCGCAGCAATCATCTCCTGGGGCTGCCGTGGCACTGAGCGTTAGCAAGGCCTGGGACTCAGTTGGGCAGGGGAGGTGCTGCTATTAAAGCAGCTTCTGCGTCGTTGCAGCGGTGGGAGAGGAAGCAGAGACGGGACCATTTTACATCCCGTGGCCAAAGCACCCGGCAGCTTGGGAAAGTGGAAAGAGCCGCTTGGGTGGGCTGGGAGCCGGGGGTGGGGAGAGTTCATGAATCCCCGTTCTGCACTGTCACGAGAAGGAGGAGCCGGGATGGAAGTGATCCTCCCACTCGGGGATCCAGAGACCCCCTGGCTCCAGTGGCATGGACGCAGGGAGGGGCTCTGGCCTGCGGTCTGCAGGAGCTGGGACTAGAGGAGCCCAGCGGTCCCTTCCGGCCTAACGTCTGTGACTGTGGGGAGCGGTGTTGGATCATATTAAAGAAGTTCTGTATTAAAATCACAAATGAGTTTGATTCCCCACAGTTTAAAGTCCAGGGTATTACTAATTAAGAGGTCTCTTGGTTTTTGGTGCTGTTTCGCTCCCTCTATGTGTGAAACTTGCAAGCTGCTAATTGTGTTCGTACATTCTAAGACTGAGTCTGTTCTCAAAGCAATTCACAGAGAGAGAGACTCAAAGCAATACTCGAACAACAGAAACAGCACCCAGAGACTCCCCGCCCTTTTGTTGTATTAACAATTGTGATTAAAATAGAGATAGAGGATGTATGTGGATGGATGCTTGGTGTGGATAATAACTGAATGATCAGGGAGGTGCCAGCCTAAGAATCCAGTGTCCATCGGCTGAAGACGGCGTCAAGTGGAAATAACCAGAGGACCCCCGGAGGGCAGACTGGAATCCACCCAACAGCCTCAAGAATGGGAGAACCAAAGAACAAGATAACATCTAGCAGCTCGGAGCCCTCAGGAATGTGCTATCTGCTGATTGATTCAGCAACCGCATGATGAAGGAATTCCCATAGACTGGCATAGGAAGAAATTCCTATAAAAATAGACTCTAAAAAGTGAGAACTTTGGAGTCTGATTCTGCAAACCAACTTCCAAGAGCATCAGATGAGATGCTCATAGGTTCATAGATTCATAGATATTAAGGTCAGAAGGGACCATTATGATCATCTAGTCTGACCTCCTGCACAACGCAGGCCACAGAATCTCACCCACCCACTCCTGCGATAAACCTCTCACCTATGGCTGCACTACTGAAGTCCTCATATCATGGTTCAAAGACTTCTAGGAGCAGAGAATCCTCCAGCAAGTGACCCGGGCCCCATGCTACAGAGGAAGGCGAAAAACCTCCAGGGTCTCTTCCAATCTGCCCTGGAGGAAAATTCCCTCCCGACCCCAAATCTGGCGATCAGCTAAACGCTGAGCATATGGGCAAGATTCACCAATCAGATACCCAGGAAAGAATTCTCTGTAGTAACTCAGATCCCACCCCATCTAATATCCCATCACAGGCTATTGGGCCTATTTACCATGAATATTTAATTACCAAAACCATGTTATCCCATCATACCATCTGCTTCATAAACTCATGTCCAGGCCACCTGGCCAGTGGCTTGGCATGAGCAACTCTAAGGCTGGTAACTATGATAACAACCTTGCAGAACCTGTGTGTGTGTGTGTGTTTGTATGAATGAATGTGTGACTAAATATGAGGTTGAATGGAATGTTATAGCTATAACTAACTGCTTACTTCAGAGTAACAGCCGTGTTAGTCTGTGTTCGCAAAAAGAAAAGGGGTACTTGTGGCACCTTAGAGACTAACCAATTTATTTGAGCATAAGCTTTCGTGAGCTAAGCTTATGCTCAAATAAATTGGTTAGTCTCTAAGGTGCCACAAGTCCTCCTTTTCTAACTGCTTACTATGATTCTTTCTGTATTCACAATAAATGTGGTATTTTGCCTTTTTGCCTTTAATAAGATCCTGCTGGTTTTTATTTTATTGGTATAACAGCGGAAGATCCCTCCCATGACCCCGGTGGGGAAGGACAGGCTCTAAAGCCCCGGCGAAGCCAGAGCAAGTCTGGGCTGGGGCATCCCATGGCTGGGGAGTCACACATTGGCTGGTCTGTGACTCGCCTGCCCATTGTGACACGCCCCTGCTGGCTGGCACAGCCTCATCCCCTCACTGCCAGGCTTGGCTCTGGCAGAGCGAGAGCTGGCAGGTGCCCCTGGGGAACGCTGAGCCAGCAGATCCAGCTCCGCCACCGGCAGCAGAAAGTGGGTGGCCCATTTACGAGCAGGCTTTTGCCCACTCCTGACTCCAGGTAGGAGAATCTTCTATTGCCCACCTCTGCTTTTCCATTGCATGCAGTCTTCTGCGTGAGATCAGGTGAGTCCCCGCCGCCCCGGGCCTCAGCTAACGAGGGAGAACAGGTCCCTGCTCTGCGGGGGGGTTGAGAGCCTAAATACCACAACACCCGTGTGCTCAGCCACTGGCATGATGGGGCCAGGTAAGTGCCCAGACCGGGAGGTAGCTGGTAGCCCTGCCCCTCGTCCTACTCCAGCCCTGCTCTCGCTCCAGCCTCGCTCCACCCACGCCCCGGCCTCCTGAGTCCAGCTCCAACCACGAGGCCTGACCACCTCCAGCACCCTTGCGGACACCATCACTTCCAGAGGGAATGGCACTGAGGTTGCCGGGGGAACAGGCATTCTCCGACTGCCCGGAGCCATTGTTCCATTCACCAGGACAGTCCGATGCCAGGACAGTCCCCCTGAGCTCTGGAGAGGACGAGAGCTGCCTTAGGACACCTGCCGTGCATTTACTGGGGAGTCAGCAGGAGATGTTGGGTGAGGAATGGAGCCCCCCAGGGCAGGGGCCATTCAGGAGACCCAGCGTGGGGGGAATCAGGCCTGGGATTCTCTGCAGCGGCTGCTCCCACACAGGCCTTGGAGAGACGAGCTGCAAAATCGCCACAAAGCTCTGCCCCGGCACAGCCTGCCTGCCTGCCGCTCTCCCGCCTTCTGCCCCAGAGAGCTCCCACAGCTCCCACTGAACCAGGGACGAAAGGGGCAGGAGGTTGAAAGAGAAGGTGCCATCCTGGGATCCAGGAGACCCATGTTCATTTCCCAGCTCTGCCACAGATGCTCTGTTTGTCTTCGAGCAAGTCCCTTCTTCCCTCTGTGCTGTAGTTCCCTGTCTGTACAGTGGGGGTAGCTGCCAGACCCTGCCCTGAAGGGGGCAGTTAGAATAAATGCTATTGAGGTTGGGTAGTACTCGGATGCCAGGGGGATGAGGGCCAGGATGGTGCGTAAGACAGACCGAAAGCAAGGAAGAGCTACAGAGCCGGTGGTGAGAGGGGTTTGGCCTTTGACAATCTGCTCTGAGTGCCTGGGCTGCCAGACCCCAGGCAGCCACTGGCATTGCCAGACCTCCCTGATCTATGGTGCTGCTGCTCTCCCTGCTTCTAGGAGTCACTGCCTCCCCCGGGCCGAGACCCCCGTGTCACGGAGTCCACGGGTGATGCTCTGGAACTGCTCCCTACGAAGCCAGTCAGGACTCTGGGGAAGTCTCCTTTCGGTGAGCAGCCTGTCTGCAGGGCAAACAGCTCCCACAGCTTCCACCTTCCTGGGTCTGACCTCGGAGCATTCAGCCTCCTCTGCCCCTCCGTGAGCTTCCCACAGCGAGTCCGCCCAGGCGGGGTCCTGGGGAAGCCAGAGGGTCCTGCCCCCCCAACTCCGCAGTCAGACGTGACTCTCAGCCAGCCAGTAAAACAGAAGGTTTATTAGACGACAGGAACATGGTCTAAAACAGAGCTTGTAGGTGCAGAGAACAGGACCCCTCAGCTGGGTCCGTTTTGGGAGGTAGTGAGCCAGAGAACCACGTCTGTACTTCACTCCATGTCCCCAGCCAGCCTCAACTGAAACTCTCTCCAGCCCCTCCTCCTCTGGGCTTTGTCCCTTTCCCGGGCCAGGAGGTCACCTGATTCCTTTATTCTCCAACCCTTTTAGCTCTCACCTTGCAGGGGGGAAGGGCCAGGCCATCAGTTGCCAGGAAACGGGGTGTCAGCCATTCTCTCTGTCCAGACCCCTGCACATACCTGCCCTCTAGGGCTCTGCAATGATCATACACCCTTACCCCACCACCTAGAGACTTAAGAACCTCCTAGGGGAAACTGAGGCACCCCCACACTATTCAGAGGAAACATTAAGAACAGTCCCACTTCGTCACACGCCGCAGCAATCATCTCCTGGGGCTGTCATGGCATTGAGCGTTAGCAAGACCAGGCACTCAGTTGGGCGTGGGGGGGTGGGAGGGTGCTGCTATTAAAGGAGCTTCTGCATCATTGCAGCAGTGGGAGAGGAAGCAGAGACTGGGACGATTTTACACCCCATGACCAAAGCACCCAGCAGCTTGGGAAAGTGGAAAGAGCCTGCCATGTGGGCTGGGAGCTAGGGGTGGGGAGAGTTCATGAATCCCCATTCTGCACTGTCACGAGAAGGAGGAGCTGGGATGGAAGTGATTCTCCCATTCGGGGATCCAGAGACCCCCTGGCTCCAATAGCATGGATGCAGGGAGGGGCTCTGTCCTGGGGTCTGCAGGAGCTGGGACTAGAGGAGCCCAGCGGTCCCTTCCGGCCTAACGTCTGTGACTGTGGGGAGCGGAAGGTCCGTCCCATGACCCCTGTGGAGAAGGACAGGCTCTAAAGCCCCGGCGAGGCCAGAGCAAGTCTGGGCTGGGGCATCCCATGGCTGGGGAGTCACACATTGGCTGGTCTGTGACTCACCTGCCCATTGTGACACGCCCCTGCTGGCTGGCACAGCCTCATCCCCTCACTGCCAGGCTTGGCTCTGGCAGAGCGAGAGCTGGCAGGTGCCCCTGGGGACGCTGAGCCAGCAGTTCCAGCTCCGCCACCGGCAGCAGAAAGTGGGTGGCCCATTTACGCGCAGGCTTCTGCCCACTCCTGACTCCACGTAGGAGAATCTTCTATTGCCCACCTCTGCTTTTCCATTGCATCGCCAACCACACCGAGCCTTCCCCGAGCTCCTGGCTGGGCGGCGCACGTCTGCCAAGTGCCCCGGTGCCGGCGGTCTAGCCTGGTGCCAGTGAGGAAGTGGGCAGCGGCATGCGCACAGGAGGGAGCTGCCTTAGGACACCTGCCGTGCATTTCCTGGGGAGTCAGCAGGAGATGTTGGGTGAGGAATGGAGCCCCCCAGGGCAGGGGCCATTCAGGAGACCCAGAGTGGGGGGAATCAGGCCTGGGATTCTCTGCAGCGGCTGCTCCCACACAGGCCTCGGAGAGACGAGCTGCGAAATCGCCACAAAGCTCTGCCCCGGCACAGCCTACCTGCCTGCCGCTCTCCCACCTTCTGCTCCTTCCCCTTCACGGTGGGGTCAGAGCAACTCCTGCTGCTCACCAGACCGCCCCCGGCTCCCCCACCCCGCTTCCCTCCCCCACCTGGGACCTGCCACGGCCCCAATATTCCTGGGGGAAGGGATCAGGGTAATTTCCCTGGGCAGGAAGAATCCTGAGTGGTTGGATGCAGCCTGTCTGCTGGGCAGTTTGTGAACCAGCAGAAGGAGAGGCGGGAGTGACCCGGGGGAGGCCGTTTGGCCTGCGGGATGGGCCTGGGAGTCCGGAGACCTGGGTTCTAATCCTGCCTGTACTGCTGACTGCCTGGGTGACTTTGAGCACATCCATTGGCTTGTTTCCCTGCTGGCAGCTGTAGGCACTGGTGGAACGGCCATACGTGGACTGGCCCTGATGCTGAACGGGGCAGTCGCCTCTCACCTCTCACAAGCAATGCCTTGTCCTGGCTTCTTGCAGGATGGCTGAGGAAGTCCGCAAGGTCCCCTTGAAGCCCATCCGTGCCTGGGAGGAGACGAGACCTCCTCGAAGGAAGAGTCCGCGGAAGAGCCCACAGCAGCAGCAGGAGCTGTGTGTGCCTCAGCCCTTCCATGCTGGTGAGTGGGTGCCTCCTGGGTGGGCGGAGGGGCTGCAAAAATGGCCGGGGCCATGGCCCTGCATTGCGGTGGGGCTTGCCCCCTGGGGGTTGGGGTTGCAAGACCAGGGTGTCAGTGGCGGGAGAAGACTCCATCACCTTTGTACAACTCTGGGCTGCCATGAGATGGAGAGACAGGAAAACCCAGGCAGGGGGGAATGGCCCCTCCTGCTGGCAGCAGCTGCAGCCCCTACATCTGATCGGGGCATTAGGGGCGGCAGCAGAAGCATCAGGTGGAGACTGACTGAATTGCCCACCCCGATCCGTCACACACAGGGTCGGAAGATGTTTTCCACCAGTCGAAGGGGATGCTCTGTGCACAGTGGGTTGTTAAGCCGAAGGATTGCAGGGTGCCGGCTAAAGCATGAGATGCCCCCTGATGTTGCAGCCCCATCTGCTGGCTCCTTTGCAGGGGGGTGACGCATGGCACAGCACAGGGCATTTGGGTGGGGGGGTTGATGATGGGAGCCCAGGGCCTGCCCAGGTTACACCCGGTGGCTGTCGATGGCAGGAGAGGCAGTCAGAGGAAGCAGAACAGGCAGGCCCTGGGTCCCCGTATCTCGCGCAGACTGGGTAGCTCCTCCCTCTCCCGCAGCGGGGAGCAGAGCGATTCACTGCCATTCCCTCTGCCCCCTCCAGCAATGGCCCGGAGAACGGGGACACCACTCATAGCCTGACATCATGCCTCCTTCCAGGTGTGGTGCTGCATGCTGGGTGCGGGCAGGGAAGTGGGGTGGCTGCTGGGAACCAGGGCTCTGACTGGATCTTTGCTGGGCTGAGCAGCAAAGAGTTGGGGAAACCAGGGATGGCTGTGCTAGACCCTGCTGTGCATCGGGGCTGCTACCCTGCTGGGGTGGGAGCCGGGGGCAAGGGTCTCTGCTAAGATCTCTGTCACCCAGCCTGCAGCTTGGCAGCCCCAGGTATGACCACTGCTCTGTCTTTGATCAGATTCACCATCACCTGGGAATGCCTCCTGCTTTATGGGGCCAGACTCGCAGGAGAAAGACACCCTAGACTACATCAACGCCTTTCTCAAGGGCAATGAACAGGTACCAAGAGCCCTCCTCTGATCTGTCAGCTACTGCCCTGTCCACATGCACCATCCGTCCTTCTCCGGATGAGGCATGGATTCTAAGGCCAGACGGGACCACTGTGACCTCCTGTATAAAACAGGCCAGAGACCTGCCCCCAAATAATTCCTGTTTAAACTAGAGCATCTTAAAATCATCCTCTCTTGAGTTACAAAAGGCACCCACCATGCCCCTTGCCCACTGGATTTGGCCAGTCCCCAGCGTGATGGGTTGCCCCCCTTTGAGGTGCCACCTGATGTCCTGGCTTATCACTGAGCCCACCTGTTCTGCCAGCCTGGGCCCCCGTTACCTTGTCTTGTTGGGCTCGGCTCACAAGCCTCTTCCAGCCATACACACAGGCAGGGCCACACCCAGCTGCAGAAAGACACAGACACTGAGATCAGCTCTGGGAAGACTCAGCTGAAGGGCCTTGTCCCACTTCTCTGGTGCCCACCTCCTTTGGAGTACAGAACAAAGGTTTTATGACATGCGCCCCCTCCCTCGATGTTGAGAGAGGTATGAACAACTCTTTGCCCCTCCTCCCAGTTACTAATTTATACTGCAAAATGGGCTGTGGTATAAACAAGAAATAAGATGATTAACTACAAGAGGTAGATTTTAAGGGGTTATAAGAGATAGCAAACAGAACAAAGCAGATTACCCTAGTAAATAAACAAAACACAGAAACGAAGCTTTACACACCAGATAGATAGGATATACATTAGCAAATTCTCCCCGAGTGATAAACAGGTTGGCAGATTCTTAAGGCAGAAGCTGCCTTGGTTTTGCAGCTTGGATTTCCCAGGTTTTCTTGCACAGGCTAGGAATCTCTCTCTAGCCTAGGACCATCACTTCTCATTTTCAATCTTTGTCTCTCAGGTGTTTCCAGGTATCTTATTGCAGGGAGTCTGAGGTCCCGTCCCCCCCGCCCCCACGATGTCCTTGTTCCCCTTTTATCTTCTCTTCCCACCTGCTGGAAAACTCTTTTGCTGTGACCTGGGTCCAACAGGTCCCGTTGTGTCGCGTTATCTCGGGGAGGTTTCTATTGCACACAGTTCCTGGGGTAGCCCTAATGCTTGTGCATTTCCTCCAGGAGCCAGTGTTTGGCTTTTTTGCTGTTCTACCTGAAAGGCTGTTTTGAACCTCACAGTGTTTTTCAGGAACACATACACAGCTCAACTTCAGAACGTCACATACAACGATAGCACATGCAATCCAATGAGACATTAATGTCTAGCAGATAAAGACTTTTACACTGATACCTTACAAGACATACTTGGTACCAAACATATCCTAATTATATGACCGTGGCGAATATTGGGGTGTCAGGGTGCCACACCCAGATGTTCCTCCCACTCTCTCAAGGCCCCCAGTAAGACTGTCTGGCTGCTTAGCCCCTATGTTGCAGTTCCTCTTTGGACACCTGCCCCGTGAGATCTGCTCCCTCTCTGGTCAGGTTTCACACAGAGCTGCCGTGCCGTCCCCACATAGTCACTCCTGTTGGGAGATGAATGGCCTTCTGGCATTCGGCATATCAAAGCCTGAGCAGCGCTGGGGGGAAGCTTTCTGACATCTCTCCCACTGGCAGCTCCTTTCCACGCTAACCTTCCTGTTTTTGTCTAATCTCTGCGGGGCATAGGAGGAGGCCAAGAAACTTGAATTCTTGGATTGTGTCATCACCATCAGCAGGGCCGTCCTCAGGAGGCACCCAGAGAGAAACCTGGCAGCTTTTCTCGGCAAAGCCCTCCTTGTGAAGAAGATAAAGGTGAGTAAAACACACACTCGGGCTATGTTACTTGGCGGGTTTAGTGATTGGCCTGGAGAGCTCTGCAGATATGTCTACCTTCAACTGCCAATCGCTGGATCGTGTTGGACGTTTGTCTGTTAGACTGAAGAGCCCATTATCAAGCATTTGCTCCCTGTGTAGGTACTTACAGACTGTCATCAAGGCACCCTGTAACCTTCTCTTTGTGAAGCTGAACTGATTGATTTCTGGAGTCTCTCACTATAAGGCATGTTTCCCAGTCCTTCAGTCACTCTTGTGGCTCTTCTCTGACCCCTCTCCAATTTATCAACATTCTCCTTGAATTGTGGGCACCAGACCTGGACAGAGGATCCCAGCAGAGGTCGCACCAGTGCCAAACACAGAGGGAAAATAACCTCTCTAACAACTGGAGATTGCCCTGTTTGTAAGGCCCAGGATGGCATAAGCCCTTTGGGCCCCAGCCTCGCACTGGGCACTCCTGTGCAGCTGATTACCATGACTGCCAAGTCTTTTCCAGAGTCACCGCTTCCCAGGTTAGAGCCTCCCATGCTGTGAGTGTGGCCTGCGTTAATCATAGAATCATAGAATATCAGGGTTGGAAGGGACCTTAGGAGGTCATCTAGTCCAACCCCCTGCTCGAAGCAGGACCAGTCCCCAATTTTTGCCCCAGACCCCTAAATGGCCCCCTCAAGGATTGAACTCACAACCCTGGGTTTAGCAGGCCAATGCTCAAACCACTGAGCGATCCGTTCTTTGTTCCTGAACATGTCACTGTATTAAAATGTAGATTGTTCCCTTGCACCCAGCTTCCCAAGTCACCAGGTCGCTCTGTATACACCAGTCTCCCTGCACAGAGCCCCAACACTCCGCAGTCAGTGCCCACTAGGGAACTAGCAACAAATCTGCTCCGTAGATTTGGAAAGTCTTTGCTCTGCGGCGCTGCAGAAAGCTTTCCGGAGCTTACCTCCCTTCCCTGAACGTGGGACAGCGTGTGCTGGTGGGTGGTCCAGTGGGCTGGGGCTCAGTTCCTCAGTGAGACCCATTGTCTCCCCAGGAGCTGATTCTGGGCAAATCACTTCCCCCTCTGTGCCTCAGTTTCCCTCCCATGCCTTGTCTTATCCAGTTAGCTCGTGAGTTCTCTGGGGCAGGGACTGGCTCTCACCGTGTGTGTGCAGCACCTGGCACAAGGAGCCTGATCTCAGGTGGAGTCCCTGGGTGCTAATGCTGATGGAGCCTTTGCAGTGCACTGGTGCGTGACGCTGGGGCACTGACCACAGGCCCTGCACTGCGCTCCCCAGCTGGAGCCCCGTACACCGTCAAGCCCACAGCAGGACGACCTGTCTGCCGAGGCCACGTGTTGCAGGCCCTGCGCTTTGCTCCCCAGTCGGAGCCTTACGGGAGCTCGGAGCCCGGCTGGCACTTCCCCACATTGTCTCCCCAGGAGCTGATTGATCTTGAGTCCGTCGACTCCCTGACCAGCGGGGTGCGTCAGCAAGCGATGCTCGCCGTCATGGAGCTGAGGTACCCGGCCTGCCCGCCCAGCCCCAGCTAGTTCTGTGTGCAGCCAGACACGCCAGCCTCTTGGCATGGCCAGTTCTCCAGGGCATTGCCCCCTCTGCTCCTCCCCCGTCTTCCGATTCCCCCGGGCACGTGGCACCCGTGGGTTGGTGGTGGAGGATCCTTCGGTGCCTGGCGACCTCTCCAAGTGGCCGTGTGAAGATGTGGGGGAGGGAGCGAGGGGGTTGGACCGGTCCCCTCTGGGACCCGCAGGTGATGGCTCCAGGGGGAGAGGGGCAGTTGGGCACTGCCGGAGCGGAGCCACCGGAGTCGCTGCCAGCTGTGCCAGCTGCATCCCACCGGCAGCTCAGCGACTCCCTGTGGCTCAGAAGCTGGGCAGGCTGAGCCCTGGCACGTGGCACAGCCTGCGCCAGGGGGGGCTCTCTCTCAGTGCCGCTGGCGCCCTGCTCTCAGCTTCCCAGAAGCCTGCCCATCATGTCCTGGGAGCCTGAGGCCAACATCAGTGCATCAGTCTCGCCTCAGCCCTCCAATCCACGCGTGTCTCTTCTCTTAGCAAAGTGAAGCCACTGCTGCGGGGAATGGAGCTATCCAGCCTGCTCACCATCTGCTTCTCCAGCGTCTTCTGCCTGCCTCCAGCAGAGACCAACCCGGGCGTGGAGGCTGCTCTATACAACAACGTAAGCCCCAAACTAGCCATGAGGAGCCGCCCCAAACCGAGGGGGAATCCTGCAAGTCGCTCGTGTCCCTGCCCCCTGGGTTATCTGGCGCTGGCATAAGAGTGTAATGATCACAGCTCCTTGGCAGCGCTTCAGCTCAGGACTTGCAGTACCAAAGCACAAGCCCCACCGCCGCAGATAAAGGAGTAACTCCCTCATAGAGCAGCAGTAGTAGGCATTTATCCTTCACAGGCACTGGCAATTCGTGAGGAACAGACACTCCCTTCACAAGCACATTCATCCCCAGTGCATGGTTGGGGGCACAGGCCTGAGATCGATCGGCTGCTTGAGAAGCACAAAGGCTAGGGGAAGTGAAGCTTGGCTGGAAATCTCCCCTCCCCCTCAAATGCAGAGTCCTTCCTGACTCTTCTAATGCGTTAGACTGTGTGCAGTGGCCTCCCTGGGGACAGCAAAAGCGGGTGGGGTCCTGTTGCCAGGAGGAGTTTGCAGTAAGTCCCCTGCAGGTACAAGTGAGTGGGTGAGCTGGAATAGCAGGGGCTGCCATGGCCTGGGGCATGTCACACACCAGGGCATTGGTTTGTCGCCTGGCTGGGTAACGCCACTTGCTGTGGTTTCTCCTCTGCTCTGCACGCAGACTCTGAACACCATGGATGAGCTGCTGAAGGCCTTGGTGTGCGAGGATGAGAAGCCGAACCTTGTGGTGCTGCAAAACATCGTGGAGGTGTGGAGGCATGGGAGCAGGAAGGGGACGAGTCCTGTAGCTGGGGTGGGGCTCTGGGATCAAGGCTCCATTTAATCCCAAGCATGGGACACCCCCGTGCCTTCTGCTCCTCAGAGTACGTTCTCGACAAAGGTTCTTGGGCTGGAGGACCAAGTGCCCCCACTATATCTGAAAAACGTCTGCATGGCGTGGGGGTGGAGGAGGGCGGGATCTGCTGTGTTCTCCACTGAGCCTCATCTGAGCCCGGGATTCATTTGTGTTCACCATGGGCCGCACCAATACTGGCCAGAGCCCAGAGCTACATTCCCCCAACGTTCTAGTTCTAGGGCCACAGGAAGTCGATTCTGTGGGTGGTTTGTGCTGCAAAAAGAGGGAAATGTCCTCAGCAGATATTTGGTCTTCTTGATCCCAGAGCTTGGGAAGAGGGAATCACAGAAGTGCAGGGCTGCAAGGGATCGCAAGAGGTCATCTACTCCACCCCCTGCACTGAGGCTGGGTCAAGCATTCCTCGACTGTCCCTGAGGAGTGTTTGTTCAGCCTGTTTTTTTAAAACGTCCATGATGGGGAGTCCACCACTTCCCTAGGTCACCTGTTCCAGTGCTTAGCCACCCTTAGACTTTTTCCGAATATTTAACCTCAATCTCCCTTGCTGCAGATTAAGCCCACTACTTCTTGTCCTACCTTCAGGGGACGTGGAGAACAATTAGTCACCATCCTCTGTAAAACAGCCCTTAATGTATTGGAAGAGTGTTAGGAGGTGCCCCCTCCGTCTTCTCAAGACGAAACATGCCCAAGTCGTTCACCCTTTCTTCATAGGTCAGGTTTTCTAAACCGCTGATCATTTTTGTCGCTGTCCTCTGGACGGGCCCCAGTTTGTTCACATCTTTCTTCAAGCAGGGTGCCAAGAACTGGACACAGTGCTCCAAGCCAATACACCTCAGAATGACATTTCCCTCTTCCACAACAGCATCACACTCTTGATTCCTATTCAGTGTGAGATTCGGGATAACCCCCAGATCCTTTTCTGCAGTCCTGCCACCTAGCCGGTTATCCCCCACTTTCTTTTTATGCATTGGGTTTTTCCTTCCTAAGTGCATTACGTCACATTTGTTTTGACTGAATTTCATCTTGTTGACTTCAGACCAACTCTCCAATTTGGCAAGCTCATTCTGAATTCTAATCTGTCCTCCAAAGTGCTTGTAACTCTCCCCAGCTTGGTGTCATCCGCCAACTTGACAAGCATACTCTCCTCTCTGTTAACCAAGTTCTTCATGAAAATATTGACCAGTCCTGGACCCAGGCACACCCCTGGGGGACCCCACTTCAGACACCCTCCCAGTTTGCCAGCGAGTCAGTGATAACTCCTCTTTGAGGATTGCCTTGCCATCAGTTGTGCGCCCACTTTCGAGTAGTCTCATCTGGAGCATATTGGCTTAGTTTGCTTATGAGAATGTCTTGTGGAACTGTGTCAAAAGCCTTACGAAACTTCATATACATCATCATATACTGCCTCCCTCCATCCACTAGGCAAGTAACCCGGTCAAAGAAGGAAGTTAGATTTGTTTGGCATGGTTTGTTGTGGACAAATCCATGGTGCTATTCCTTATCACCCTATTATCTCCTCTAGGTTCTTACAAACTCTTTAATAATTTGTTCAATAATCTTTCTGGGTACCAAAGATAGGCTGACAGGTGGATAATTCCTTGGGGCCTCCTTGTTTCCCTTTCTGAAGATAGGCTCTGTGGCTGCCCTTCTCCAATCCTCTGGGACCTTCAGCCCTCCTAAAGGTTCAGAGATTGCTTTGTCTAGCTCCATCTCATGTGAATATCATGAGGCTCTGCCAACTTGAATACATCTAACTGACCTAAATTGTCTTTTATCTGTTCTCTCCCTAGTCTGGCCTGTATTCCTTCCCCCTTGTTAATATTGTGGTCATCATCTAGTCGCCATTAACCTTTTTAGTGAAAACTGAAGCAAAAAAGGCATTAAACACCTTGGCTTTGTCTGTATCATCCATTATTTGCTCTGCTTCCCTGCTGAGTAGTGGCCCCACACTTTCCTTTGTCTTTCTCTTGCTCCTAATGCATTTACAGAGCTGCTTCTGATTGCCTTTTATGTCCCTAGCCAGTTCGAACTCATTTTTGCCTTAGCCTTTCTGATTTTCACTCTATGTGCTTGTGCTATTTTTTGGTCCTTCTCCTTCACAATTTGTCCCAATCTGTTTCTCTCAGGTCCTGCTCCCCTGGACCGCATCCAAGGAGGTGCATGTGCGGCTGAGGGCAGTGGGAAGAATCACCTGGCTGACCAAATTCATCTCTGGTCAACACAAATTCAAGGTGAGCAGCCTGTGACTCTGGCCGTCTCCTAACTGCATTGAGCAGCCTCGCGGTGCAGCGCTCCCTGGTAGGGAAAACCCGGGCCTGGAATAGTGATTCAGCAAGATCCTCGGTAGGAGTCCAATCTAATGAGGCGTGATGTGGACGGGTCTGTCCTCTGACTCCAGTGGGCCTTGGGTGGAGCCCCATCATTCTATCTCCAAGGACTCTCCCCGCTGTTCCCCTAGGACCAAAGTCTGCTCCGCAGGGTCAGCGGATTTACACAGGATCACCCTGAGAGCACCCTCTGAACCCAGGTGTCTGTTCACCCCCTTTGTCAGTTGCCCCTGGGATGCTTTGTCATCAGCTTCTGCCAGGCTGCCAGATGAAGACCCCCTGCTCTGGGTGCTCAGGGCCATTGAGCTGCTGCAGCTGCTCCATCCCCCCTGTGGCAGGGCCTCCCCTCCGGCAGCTGGAGGGGGGCGCTTGGATGATATGCCCCCAGAGGCTGGGGCAGCAGAAGAGAAGGAGGGAGGTGGGAGGGGACACAGTGAAAGGGATGGGAGGGGCCAAAGGAGCCAGAGCAATGGGGAGTGGGTCAGGGGAGGCCGTGCAGACCCCAGGAGAGGAGGGCAAGGGGCTTGGTGCGACGTGGGGAAGAGCAGGGAGCGAGCGCAGGGGATGCAGGAGGGGCAAGGGAAGGTCTGGCAGGAGGGGGAGGCTAGAGGACAGGCTGCAGGAGAGAGCCGGCAGGAGAGAGCCGGCAGGCTGGGTGCGGCGCAGAAAGTGGGGGTTGTGGGGAGCTCCAGGATGGAGTGAGAGAGGCGGAATGCAGAGAAGAGGAGGCCAAGGTGACCTCACGCTCCTGGACCTGAGGTCAGTGGAGGGAGGGGGATGGGAGAAGGCGCTGGGATTAGGAGCTTGCCCTTGAGATGGAGACTGGACGTTAGTTCATTCCTTACCCAGGTCCCCACTCGAGGGCAACGTTTGCTGACTTTGCTACCCAGACTTCCCGTCCCTGTGGAGCTTCCCTCAGTCCCTAGTGATGGGTCCCATGGCTCCTCCTGCTCTCATTGTCCCCAGTCTCTCTGCGCTGGGCTCTGCCTCCCCCGGTTCTAGCCCGTTGCTAGTGCAATGCCAGGGGGACATGCTGCGCTGGGCCTGCAGGGGCGAGTGACTCCCCTTGCTCCCTCTCTCCGTCAGGGAGTGGAGGAGTTCAGAGTCCTGGGCCAGCTGGTGGGCTGTCTCACTCTGTGCAGTGCTGAGCAGGAGCAGGAGATCTGCCGATTGGCTATGGAGGGACTTCACCACCTCTACGCCTTCATGCTGCGTCAAAAATGTAAGAGCACTGGAGACCCTTGTCCTTCCTAAACACATTGACATGGGGTTTCCAAACATGGGAAACATATTTAGTGAACACTTCTGCCTTTTCTGCATCCTTTTAAACAGTCTCCATCTAGTAATGAGCCTACACCATTGCTCGGATTTCTTTTGTTCCTAATACACTTTTTAAAAAAAACCTCCTTAGGATCCATAGTCCTTCAAGCCATGGACTTTCCCCTGATGTCTTTAGCTTCCCCTGTCCGTATTCTGCTCTTCATAACTCACATAAGAATGGACATACTGACTCAGATCAGTTCATCTTGCCCAGTATTCTGTCTTCTGATAACGGCCAGTGCCTCATGCTTCAGAGAGAATGTACTGAAAAGGGAAATTTTGAGTGATCCATCCCCTCACATCCAGTCCCAGCTTCTGGTAGTCTGAGGTTTAGGGACATGCAGAGTCTGGGGTTGCATGCCCTGATTATCTTGAACCCAATTATACTTTTAGGCTTCACAGCATCCCACGGCAACAATTTCCACAGGTTGCCTGTGCATTGTGTGCAGAGATATCTTCTTTTCTTTGCTTTTAACTTGCTGCCTATTAATTTCAGAAAGTGACCCCTAGTTCCCGTGTTCTGTGCAGGGGTAAATAACACTTCCCTATTCACTTTCTCCACACCAGTCATGATTTTATAGACCTCTGTCATCTCCCCCCTTAGTGAGCTCTTTTCTGAACTAAATGGTCCCAGGTCTACACTGTAGACCTATATTGTTATCACTCCATTGCTCAGGGCTGTGAAAAATCCACACCCCTGTTGGCAGAAGCACCCTCCCACTGACATAGTTAACGCCTCTCCGGGAGGTGGATTAAGAGCTTGTTGGCAGAGGACCAGCTTCTCTTCAACGCTACAGCACCGGTGCAGCTATGGTGATAGAGTGGTTTAAGTGTAGACTTGCCCCCAGTCTTTTTAATCTTTCCTCATATGGAAGCTCTTCCATACCCCTAATCATTTTTGTCGCCCTTCTCTGAACCTTTTACAATTCTGGTATATCTGTTTTGAGATGGGGCGACCAGAACTGCACGCGGTATTCAAGGTGTGGGCGCGCACACTGGATTTGTATCGAGGCATTCTGACATTTTTCTGGTTTATTATCTATCCCTTTCCTAATGGTTCCCAACCTTCTGTTTGGCTTTTTTAACTGCCACTGCACGGTGAGTGGATGTTTTTGGAGAACTCTTTACGATGACTCCAAAATCTCTTTCTTGAGTGGTAATTTAAACCCCATAATTGTGTATGTATAGTTGGGATTGTGGTGTCCAGTTTGCATTTATCAATAGTGAATGTCATCTGCCATTTTGTTGCCCAGTCCCCCAGTTTTGTGAGGTCCCTTTGTAGCTCTTCACACTCTGCTTTGGATTTAACTATCTTGAGTCATTTTGTATCATCTGCAAATTTTGCGACCTCACTGGTTACCCCTTTTTCTGGATCATTGATGACTATGTTGAACTAGACTGGTGTCAACACAGATCCTTGGGGTGCCCCGCTCTTTACCTCTCTCCACTGTGAAAACTGACCATTTAGTCCTGTTGTTTGCTTCCTATCTTTTAACCACTGACCCATGAGAGAACCTTCCCTCTTATCCCGTGACAGCTTACTTTGGTTAAGAGCCTTTGGTGAGGGACCCTGTCAAAGGCTTTCTGGAAGTCCAAGTACACTATTTCCACTGGATCACTCTTCTCCACATTCTTGTTAACCCCCTTCAAAGAATTCTAGTAGATTGGTGAGGCATGATTTCCCTTTACAAAAGCCATGTTGACTCTGCCCCAACAAACTGTGTTCACCTATGTGTCTGATAATTCTGTTCTTTCCTATCGTTTCAACAATTTGCCTGGTACTGAAGTCAGGCTTACCAGGGATCACATCTGGAGACTTTTATAAAATTCACTGTCACATTCGCTATCTCGTACAGAGGCTGATTTAAACATTAGCTTACATACCACAGCACTGCACATAAGTTTGTTTGGATGTCTCCTGAGAGCTGCAACCTTTGCACCAGGCAGGCAATTTACCATGCCGTTCTCCCACTCATCACAAACCCAACTGCTTACATGTCTATTGATTGAATCCCCCGTTACTATTAACTGGCTTTTCTTTGTAACTGGTGTTCCCGCCTCAGGAGGGGCAGCCTCAGTGTGAGAGGATATCCTGACTTCATCTGGAAGGGGGGTCCCAATTATGGGATCGTCTCCCTCTGCTCCAGCTCGATGTTCTCCTTCCCAGAAACTTTCACCCTCCTCAGCAGCACAGAGGCTGTCAGACTGGGGGTGGGACCACTCTACTGCATTCCTAAAAGTCTCCTCTATGTAACTCGCTGTCTCCCTTGGCTCCACCAGTTCAGATCCTCTGGCCTCCTGGCCTCCGAGGGCCAGTAGCTCCTTGGACCAAATGCCCACATGTGCTACCTGCCCACAGGGCTGGGAATCCTACATGCTGCGTTCAGTGCAATCAACTGGAGAGCCTCACACTGCTGCTGCACTTCTGCCTGGTTTATTTTTACTCTTCCAGGGGGGTTAGTTTGTTTAGTTTTCTTGGGGGGGGGGAGGTTATTGGCCTGAATTTCCGGTATGTTTCTTAGATGTACTTATCTCTAAACTTCCTTGCAAAATTCCCGTTTCCAAAACTAACCTCTGATTTATATTGCCTGCTCTCTGTTTCCCCTCCCTGGTTCAGGCACGATGCTGGCAAACCAGAGTGCAGAGTATCTGCAGGTCTTCAGGGAGTGGCGAGCGGAGAACAGCTTCTGGGTCACCTGGTTCACCAACACCAGCAATATCGCCATGGTAACTACTTTCAATGCTTCCTGGGATTGTTGTGCCCAGAGTTATCAGGAGAGAGAAATTAAGACCCTAGGAGTCAGGGGGAAGGGACAGACCCAGGCGTGTGACTGACCCCATCCAGCTGCGCCGGAGCCTGCCTATGGCCCACTCCATCTCATAGAATCATAGACCTCAGGAGGTATCAAGTCCAACCCCCTTCTCCAAGCAGGACCAACCCCAACTAAATCAGGGCTTTGTCAAACCTGACCTTAAAACTCTCGAAGGATGGAGATTCCCCACCTCTCTAGGTAAGCCATTCCAGTGCTTCTCACCCTCCTAGTGAAATAGTGTTTCCTCATATCCAACCTACATCTCCCTCACTGCAACTTGAGACCATTGCTCCTTGTTCTGTCATCTGCCACCACTGAGAACAGCCGAACTCCAGCCTCTTTGGAACGCCCCACCCCAACCCCCGCAGGTAGTTGAAGGCTGCTATCAAATCCCCCCTCACTCTTCTCTTCTCTTCTGCAGACTAAATAAGCCCACTTCCCTCAGTCTCTCCTCATAATTCATGTGCTTCAGCCCCCTAATCATTTTCGTTACCCTCTGCTGGACTCTCTCCGATTTGTCCACATCCTTTCTCTTGTGGGGGGCCAGATGTGACCTCACCAGTGCCGAATAGAGGGGAATAATCACTTCCCTCAATCTGCTGGCAAGGCTTCTACTAATGCAGCCCAATACGCCTCCCTCCATGCCACATCCCAAGATGCACTGGGTCTCATCCAAACCTGATCCCAGCTCCTTGTCAGGTGTGGTGGGAGCTTCCCCAGAGATTAATGCTCTCCAAGGCATCATTGCGTCCACGCACCATTGCCAGCCCCTGCTGAGCACTAGAGAGTGTATCCGTGCTGTGCAGTATTGTGCCCCCGTGCACTGCCACGCTGGCCTGTGCCATGCACGTCAGCTCCTGATTGCTGGCTGGGTACTGTGCGTCCCAGGTGCAGTAACCCAGCCCTGTTCCGGCAGAACGGGCTTTGCCTGCACTCCTGGCTGGGCCAGTCCTGGCTGCTCGGTCCGACTGGAACCGCACTGGGCAGCAAAAGGGGTTTCACTGGCAGGTTTGTTTCAGATGTTTGGGAAGTACTTCAACCCATCCGAGCGCCTGGACTTCCTCCTCACTGCTATCGAGGGCATGAGAGACACCAGCGTCCATGACTCGGTGGCGGCCAGGCACATGCTGCATGTGATCCTGTGGGTCCCCAGCCCAAGCTTGGAGAGGGTAAGAGCTGCAGTGAGAACAGCCTGCTGGGGGAGCCCATCCGTGGGAGACTCTGTCTCTGGGCACTCGGCATTACTGGGGGGCAGGTCCTGTGCAATGCGGGGGGTCAGTCTAGGTGATCTCCATGGCCGCTTGTGGTCTTGCAGTCTATGAATCGATAGGCCGGGAATTGGCCCTGTGTTCTAGGCCTGGAGCTGGAGAAGAGGATGTGGGAGGGCAGATGCTCTCAGGTGCGGCAGGTCCCTGGCACCCCAGATCAATAGCAGCGCGAGGAAGCCAAGGCTCCCATCTCCCCGTTTCCCTTCCAGGTGTCGGAGGCTGTGATGAGCATCTACCACAACCTGGACTCCATCAGCGAGCCGCTGGCCCAGCAGCAGCTGCTCAAGGCCCTTGTCGTGCTGGGCGACCAGTACAGCGAGGAGGTGGTCACAACCCTGCTGGGCTGCTCGCTGTCATGTGACAGGTACGGGGCTGGGGCTGCTGCCGCTTGCGCTCCGGCTCCCCCAGACTGGTCCTGCTGCCAGGGGGGACAGGGGCGTGCAGAACCTTCCGGAGACCTCCTGCTCCCTGCAGAGCTGCTGCTTCTTCTGGAGGGTTTTTCAGGCTGACATGCCGTGGAGACAGGCCAGCCTGCAAAACCCCATATGGCAGCCCTCGGCCTCCCCTGCGGCTGACACTCAGACCCGGCCCCCATGCAGCCTGCGCCAGGCATTGGGGGCCTTTGCTGCAGCAGGAGGGCAACAAAGGGCCGGCCGGGGGCGGGAGACCCAGCAGGGTGCGGGTGGCGGTGGGTGCAGGAGGCTGGCGGGGCTCTGGCCAGGTGAAATCGGCTCTCTCCCTTTGCAGCGTTGCTGTGGAGATGTGGAGGGTGCTGACATCCCACCCCAAGACCGCAGGAAAGGTCCTACGGGAGCTGCTCGACAGGCTGCAGGAACGGCCGCTGCGCCAGCATCACGACGTCTCTCAGCAAGAGGCTGGCGTCGCCCCCTTGGCCGTAAGTTCCAGCCCCTGCAGCAAGGGAAGGAGCGCCGTGTGTCCCCACCATGGCCTGAGGGTGTCTCTCTGTCTCCCACTGGGTATCGCCATTGGGCCGAAGAGAGAGAGCGTGACTCTAGCCAGCGCTATAGTCGAGGCAGAACACGCCGAAACCCTCTCCTGGTGCTCTGGGACACCTCTCATAGAACCGCAGGGTGAGAAGGGATCGCAAGGTCAGCTTGTCCAGCCCCCTGCCAAGATGCAGGATTTGTTGTGTCTATCCCAGCCCAGACAGGTGGCTCCAGCCTCCTTCTGAAAACCTCCAGCAAAGGGGCTTCCACAAGCTCCCTAGCCGTCTGTCCCATTGTCCTACTCTTCTTACAGTTAGGAAGGTTTTCCTGAGATTTAACCTAAATCTGCCGTGCTGTCGTTTGAATCCATCCCCTCTTGTCCTGCCCTCTGTGGCAAGAGAGAACAAGTTTTCGCCATCTTTTTTTGGGCAGCCTTCCAAGTATCTGAAGACCATTAGCACGTCCCCCCTTAATCTCCTCTTTTCCAAACTAAACATAGCCAGTTCCTTCAACCTTTGCTCATATGGCTTGTGTTCCATCCCTCGGATCATCTTTGTCACTCGCCTCTGGATCCATAACAGTTTCTCCACATCCTTTCTAGACATTGGTGACCAAAACTGGACACCGTATTGCAGCTGAGGCCTAACCAGCACTGAGTAGAGTGGTACTATCACCTCCCATGACTTGCAAGCTATACCTCTGTTAATGCAACCTAAAATTGCATTTGCTTTTTTGCAACAGCATCGCTTTGCTGACTCATGCGGAGGCTGTGATCCACCGCAGCTCCCAGATCCTTCTCAGCAGTGCTGCTGCCAAGCCGGTTATCCCCCATTCTGTATCTGTGCATTTGTTTTTTCTTCTCTAAATGTAGCAGCTCACATTTGTCTTTGGTGAAGTTAATTTTGTTGTCTATAGCCCAGTCTTCCAATTTACCATGATCCCTCTGAATTTGAGCTCTTTCCTTCAAAGTATTGGCAACTCCTCCTCGCTTTGTGTCATCTGCAAACTTGACCACTCTGCTCTCTCTATCTACATCCAGGTCATTAATAAAGATGTTAAACAACACCAGACAACAATGTTGTAGTCGATCCAGAACGTACACAGTAGCTAAGCTAAATCACAGGATTCACATCTCCGGCACAACTGACTGTTACAGCCAGCAGCCCTCTGATGCAGTGAAAAGAGAATTAGGAATTCTTCTATTCCTAACTACTTCTTTGGGAAGGCTAAAGACGCTGACCAAGACAGCAGCAGCCGTGCATCGACTGCAGACACAAACACAAAAACAGAGCTCTTCCTGGAATGGAGTTCACTGAGGTGGCTATTGCAGTGAAAGCGAACCGTGAAGATTACCCTTCAACAGCCAAAGATCAGCTGGCATGAAGTCTGGTTAGTGGATACTGAAGAAGAGGGCTTATCCTTGGTTGTCCTGCCATGATAGTAAGCTTGGATGCCTTGTCTGTAGCAAAGTTTCACCAAGGTCTCTCCATAGCAGTCGGGTGGTGGTAGTTTTCTGTTTCTCCTTATGGACCTAGCTGAAAGTCCAAATTAACATCTCTGCCCATGAAGATAAAGGAAGAGAAAGATTCAGCTGCCTCTGCATTAGCTTTACAGCTTTCAGAAGAAGCAGAAACCACAACTTTTGAAGTTGAAGTGGTGGTTAACATGAGAAAACCAGAACCTGACACAACGGTGCAGGTAAAGCAAATGGCATATTACATTGCTAAACGTAGCAAACCCTACGCTGATCACCCCGATTGAACTGAATTCCAGATACTACATGGTGTAGATGTTGGTATCAGTCATAGAATCATAGAATATCAGGGTTGGAAGGGACCTCAGGAGGTATCGAGTCCAACCCCCTGCTCAAAGCAGGACCAATCCCCAATTTTTGCCCCAGATCCCTAAATGGCCCCCTCAAGGATTGAACTCACAACCCTGGGTTTAGCAGGCCAATGCTCAAACCACTGAGCTATCCCTCCCCCAAAAGTGCTCATAATTCAGTGCTACAAACATGCTAGACCCTCTCTCGTCTGCAATGCACCGAAAGCATTGCAAACGACGAATGTGTGCTCAGATGCCGGAGAGAGACGGAAAGATTGCCATGTCTATTGATGAATCAACTACTCTGAGCAATGAATCAACAATTAGAATCTATTGAAAATGTGACACTTTGAAGACGATGATCCTCACTTCATGTTTCTTGATCTGATTGCACTTCCACATTCGGCGGCTTCAGGCACTGTAGATTGTGGGCTGAAATGTCTCAAGAAATAGAATTCCGATCACAATGACTCTTGTAGCATTTGCGAGTGATGGTGCTGGTGTTATGCTTGGCAAGAACTCTGGCGTAGCGAGCTGTATTGTGAAGAAGTACCCAAATGGTCTAGCGAGGTCGTGTTTGAACCACAGGTTGGATTTGGCAGCTGCTGAAACGTTAACTGAAGTAAGAGCTGTAAATCACTTGGAAATCTTTGACAAACTGTATACGCTTTACAGCCGCTCACCTAAAACCAAGACAGAACTAAGTGGCTGAGCAGCTGAGAAAGATTGGGGGTGTCAGATTCATATTGCACTGTATTTGCTGTCTGACATAATCGCAGTCATTGGGCCTTCCCCTTCAGGCTGCATCTCATGACACACCAAGAGAGGCCCAGTTTGTTGGGCTGCTGAAAAGAAGTCAGTCCCCTGAATTCTTGATGGATCTTGACATAACGTATGACACGTTGTTTGAGCTGTCGTCTCTCTGAATTGCTTCAGCATTGAGATAATTTGTTGGCATCTGCAGATAAACTGACACACCATACCATCCACATGCTGGAATCCATGAGAGAAAAACCTGGCACAAAGTCATTCCAAGCCAACCGCGCAGCTAAAAACCTGAAGCTCAGGACCAGCACACTGGCTGAAAACATGAAGCTTGTGAAAAGGAATGACAACTAATTTCTGACAAGTTGGATCAATAATATGAACGCCCCATTATTCTGCAGCACCTCGTCAAAGTATAGAAACCCTGGTGATGGTGTTGCTACTAAGGGAGAGAGGCGTGTGATAAAGCGGGACTGTTCTTAATGTTTCCTCTGAATATTGTGGGGGTGCCTCAGTTTCCCCTAGGCAGTTCTTAAGTATCTAGGGGGTGGGATAAGGTGTATGATCGTTGCAGAGCCCTAGAGGGCAGGTGTGTGCAGGGGTCTGGACACAGAGAATGGCCAACACCCTGTTTCCTGGCAACTGATGGCCTGGGCCCTTCCCCCCTGCAAGGTGAGAGCTAAAGGCTTGGAGAACAAAGGAATCAGGTGACCTCCTGGCCCGGGAAAGGGACAAAGCCCAGAGGGGGAGGGGCTGGAGAGAGTTTGGGGCTGGCTGGGGACATGGAGTGAAGTGCAGACGTGGTTGTCTGGCTCACTGCTCCCCAAAATGGACCTGGCTGAGGGGTCCTCTTCTCTGTACCTACAAGCTCTGTTTTAGACCATGTTCCTGTCGTCTAATAAACCTCTGTTTTACTGACTGGCTGAGAGTCACGTCTGACTGTGGAATTGGGGGCAGGACCCTCTGGCTTCCCCAGGAGCCCGCCTGAGTGGACTCGCTGTGGGAAGAGCATGGAGGGGCAGAGGATGCTGAATGCTCCGAGGTCAGACCCAGGAAGGTGGAAGTTGTGTGAGCTGTGTGTCCTGAAGACAGTCTGCTCGCAGAAAGGAGACTTCCCCAGAGTCCTGCCTGGCTTCGTAGGGAGCAGTTCCAGAGTATCGCCCGAGAACTCCGTGACAAGGCAATATGCCAATTGGGCTGAAGCAGTTCTCCATTGCTGACAAAGAGAACCGGAAACTAGATAGGTTTCAGAGTGGTAGCCGTGTTAGTCTGTATCAGCAAAAACAACGAGGAATCCTTGTTGCACCTTAGAGACTAACAGATTTATTTGGGCATAAGCTTTCGTGGGCTAAAACCCACTTCATCAGATGCATGGAGTGAAAAATACAGGAAGGAGAATAGATAGCACATGAAAGGATGGGAGTTGCCTTACCAAGTCGGGGATCAGTAGTAACAAGCCAATTCAATTAAGGTGGAAGTGGCCTATTCTCAACAGTTGACAAGAAGGGGTGAATACCGAGGGAGGGAAAAATTACTTTTGTCATGCTAATGAAGCCAATGCAATCAAGGTGGCCCATTTCCAACAGTTGACAAGAAGGTGTGAGTATCAGCAGAGGGCAAATTACTTTTTGTAGTGACCCATTATTCTTGGATAAAGTGAAAAGGAGGTAGGGCAGCTGTTCAACCGATGTGGTCTACCAGGGACAGGAATGATCAATGCCTAGTGTGACTTTCTTGACTATACTAAATATTTATTCCTCAGGGAGATACCTATAGGCAGTAATCAAGGCACTCCTCAACCTTCTCTTTGTTAAGCTGAATAGATCGAGCTTCTTGAGTCTCTCACTATAAGACATGGTTTTTAATCCTTTAATCATTCTCAGGACTCTTCTCTGGACCTTTTGCAATTTATCAACATTGGTCTTGCATTGTGGGCACCGGAACTGGACCCAGGATCCCAGCAGTTGGTCACACCAGTGCCAAATACTCCCACTCCAGATTCTTCTGTTATTTATCCCAGGATCACATGAGCTCTTTTGGCCACAGCGCCACACTGGGAGCTCCTGTTCAGCTGATTCTTCACCAGCACTCCCAAGTCCTTTTCAGAGTCTCTGCTTCCCAGGACAGAGTCCCCCATCCTGTTCCTAGATGTATTCATTTACAATGAGCCATATGAAAACACATACTGTTTGCTTGCCCCCCCAGTTTACCAAGTGATTCAGATCGCTCTGTGTCAGTGACTTGTCCACTTCATTATTTACCACTCACCCAATTCTTGTGTCATCTGCAAACTTTATCAGTGATGATTTTATGTTTTCTTCCAGGTCATTGATCAAAATGTTAAATGGCATAGGGCCAAGACCCAGGCCCTGCAGGGACCACACTGGAAACACACCAGTGTAATGCTGATTCCCAGCTTACAAGTACATTTTGAGACCTATCAGCCAGTTGATAATCCAACTGTTGTGGGCCACGTTACTTTTCTATCGTTTTAGGTTTCCGATCAAACTGCCGTACGGGGCCAACTCAAGCGCCTTACAGAAGTCTGTATACACTATGCCAATGCTCTTTCCTTTAACTACCAAACTTGTAATCTCATCCAAAAACAGATAGCAATTATCTTGGCGGGAAATATTTTCCATACACCCATGTTGATTTGCATTAATGAAATTATCCTCTTTAATTCTTTATGAATTGAATCTTACACCAGCCGCTCCATTATCAACGGTTAAAATGTACGAGGCTTAAAAAGGGGATTCGTAGGAAAAAATGGTTCCTAATTGAAGGAAAATGGCTCTGTCCGGGCATCCCTGATCACTGGTGTCGCCAGCATTCCCTGGGGGTCTAGAGTCCGCAGCTCTGCTGCTACTCTAGTGCTAGGGTTCTTTGCATCCCAGAGACCCCAGACACAATCAGGCCCAGCTGTGCCAGGTGCTGCACACACCCAGAGACGCACCCCGCAGGAGCCAGGCCCTGCCCGGCAGAACAAGAGACAAAGGCCAGGCACCCCCTGCACTCCTACTTCCCATGCCTCTGTCTGCAGGGGAGGCAGACGTTGTTTTGGAAATGGCTTGTTGGGTCACCGGAGGGTGTTTCGTAAAGCAGCTCCTCGTTTCACACAGGTGGGGAAACTCCAGCATCTGCTGCCAGACTTCGTGGAGCAGCTACACGAGGCAGACAGGGACGTCATCTCCAACGCCATCACCGTACTGAGAGACATCCTCGCCGGCATGGACAGGCAGAGCGCCAGCCCTGTGGCTGTGCAAGTGGCTGAGAAACTCCTGCCGTTCTTTCATGATGTAAGGCCTGGGGGCCCGCGGGAGACCCTTCAAGCCACAGACATGTGAATGGGGGCTGGCGGGTGGGCTAGCGGGACCTATGCTATGGCCCTAGCCAGAAAAAGGATTGTCGTAAATGACGTGACCCCATTCCCGCCTTCCTCTGCTACCCCATTCTCCATCAGAGCATATGGCAGTAAGGGTGGGAACCCTGGTGTCCTGCAGGCCTGCTGACAAGGATCAGGGCAGGCCAGGGATGAGGCTCCCCTTGAAGAAGGACATGCATTCCTGAGCCTGCATGCAGCGAGGGGGCGTCTGCAGCACAGGGTGCCGCGATGCTCTTCCTGGCTTCCAGGGTAACAAGTGATGGTACCCTGGTGAAAATCCTGCCCCTCCCCTCCCTGGCCAGGAATCCCACAGCTGGCCTGTCAGCTCCATAAGGAAACGGCTCCGTTTGTAGGTTCTGCAGCTACCGCCCTTTCCTCTCCCCTTCGTTCTCATGGCAGGGCAGCATCAAAGGAGGGGCTACTTCTCCCCAGGCCTTCTGTAACCACAAAAAAAGTAGCCCCCGCCAGCATGTTCACCAGACTGATGTTCAGTCCCCCACTGTACGGCAAGATCCAGCAAAGTGGGTGGGAGAAAGGGACCCATCCATGACTGCCTTCCAGGGGTAACATCCCAGTGGGGGCTCCTGGAGGAACCACCCACCTCCCCAGCTCTCACAACGCTAAATCCTACCCTCAGCCCTCCCGAACTCTGCTGGGACCCGGCCGCTCTTTATTTAGTAGTGGCACAGGCCCAGCTAAAGCTGTTCCCAGGGTCTCCTGGATCCCCAGCTGACCGAAGGGACAGGGCAGCCCAGACCGAAGATGCAGGATCTCGCCCTGGCGTGAGCCTTTAAACCAAAACCCTGTGGGGCCCGGGGGGAACAGAACAGGTTCTCTGGCCAAGAAGATACCAGGCCAGCCCCTCAGCTGGTGGAAACCTGCATCTCTATTGCCTTCTGTGGCGCTATGCCCATGAGACTCTGGCCCCAGTTGTGCCTGTAAGACTGGGGGTGAGTTAGCAATACCCCCCGCAGGGCAGACATCTCTGTCACAGTGAGCACTCACCCAGCTGGGTGGGCACGACCGTCACAGCGTCTCCTCCCCACGTCCTGTCTTGCAGGAGTCCAGCAAACTCCGGGTGCTCTCCATCACCCTCTTTAAACACCTGCTGGAGCTTGTAAGGGGGCCCAGCAGGAGGAAGATGAAGGAGCACGTCCTCCGCAGCCTGGTCCCGCTGCTCCTCCTCCTGCACGATGAGCGTCCCAATGTGTCCCAGGTGAGGCCACGAGCTGGAGCCTGCAGCTGAGATCGTTACAGAGTGACCAGCAATTTGTTGGGGGGGCCAACATGTGACACCCCCCTTTCAAGGGTCTGGCCGGCAGAGGGCAGGGGCTCAGTGCTGTGACAATCAGGTGCTCAAAATCACTTGAACGTTGAGTCCAGTAGCACCATGACCATGGCGCCCCACCCAACTGCTGAGTCTTCCCTGCCTCCTCTGAGGCCAACACTCCCCCCTGCAGCCAGGCTGAGAGAATGGGTGGGCGGAGGGGTCAGCTCACCACTCCTACAGCCACTGGCCTCCGCACATTCCCCTGGCTGTGCTGGTGGGAAGAGCACAACCCTGGCCATGGCCCCTACCAGGAGCAGAGCTACCCAGCCTCCGCATGGTGCCCAAGACCCAGTGTGCCCTTGGCCAAGCAGCCCGGACAGCTCTTACTAGCCATGACATGCCCAAGCCCCCCCTCCGCCCTGCCCCAGGTGCCTGTGCACACGCTCGCTCTCATGGCCCCCATCACTTGGGAGCCAAATGCCCCCGGCAGTAATGAATTCACCCTCCTACCCCCTGTGAGGTGGGGAACTAAGGCACAGCGTGAGGCCTAGTGTCTCAGAAGTATTGAATGCCCATGGGCATTAGGCACCTAAATCCCTTTGTAGCCCTGGGCCTAAGCAACTTGCCTGAGTTCCTGCAGAAAGAGCTGGGAATTGAGTCAGGTCTCCAGCCATGGCCTTAGCCACACCTCCGCCCTTCCGCGAGCAGCCGCGGGCCGGGAACCGTTCCGCACACACGGCCTCCGGTAACTAGGCTAGTGGCTTTCAGCCAGGCCGTCCCTAGCCATTCGGGTGCCCTATCCAGCCCCCCCGCAGTGGGGCTGTGTGGGGTCCCAAGCCTCCTCCTCCCCTCCACCAGGGTCTGGGAGGCAGGAGCTGTGTGGGGCCACTTTTGGGGGGCCCAGAGTGGCCTGGGGGATTAGCGGAGAGCTGGGAGTAGCCCGCTCTGCTTCCCTCGCCCCGGCTCCAGCCGTGTGGCTCGAGGGAGGGGGTTTGGGGAAAGGGATCCCTCCCACACACACACTCACTGACAGCAGCGGGAAGCGGAGCAGCCTGGCCCCAGCCCGCTCTACTCTGCCAGCTCCCAGCCGTGGCACTCCGCTTCCCACCGCCGGTGAGTGCGGGGGGCAATTCTTTTGGAGGAGAGCGGGCTGGGACCGGTTGCTCCACTTCCTGCCAGTACCGGTGAGTGTGGGGTCGCTGGGGGAAGAGGCTTGCGGAGAAGAGGTGGAATGGGGGCGGGCTGGGGACGGAGCAGGGGGGAAGGGGAAGAGGCAGGGTGGAGGGAGTTGTCTGGGCCCCCCCCAGGGATGGCCCAGCCCTTTGTAGTGGGCGCAGCCTGCAGCGGGGCTGGCCGAGGTATAGGGCGGGTCACTGGGGCTGGGGCTGCTGCATGTGCAGCATGCAGCCGCCTAGTGGCACCATGAAATTTGGGGCAATTTGGTGCCCCAAATTTCATGATGCCCTATGCAGGCGTGTATGCCGAGGGACGGCCCTGGCTTCCAGCTCCCATAACCGTTGTCGACTCACCCCGGCCCCTCTTGTTTTGCAGGTGTGTTGGGACACCCTCAGGAGTGCGGTGAAATTCCTAAGGTGGAGCCAGCTCGGTGCCCTCCTCCAGAAAAAGGAGCTTTGGCGAGGCTGTGACTGCCTGGTGAGGGAGCCCTCCATTGCCCGGCTCCGTGCCCACACCGAGCCCCAGCCCCGGGACCACACCTGGCCCTGGCTGTAGTCCCTCTGCGTGATCCCCCCAGCACAGGAAAGAGGGCCGAAAGCAGGACACTCCAAAGACCTGGAACCTGGCCTGCAGGATGGAAAGGCCTTTAATAACCTTGTGCTCCCTTGTTCTGGCTCCTAGGTGGCGTGCTACAAAGGGAGGGCAGAAACCTTCCTCTGCCAGGCCATGGCCTTTCTGGAAAACCCACAGGCTCCCATTAGAGAAGCGGCCATCAGGTTTCTAGGTAACCACAGAGCAGGGGGGTCCCTTAAGCAGGGGGTGGATCCAGTCCCAGGCTCTCCTCAGTCCCTGCTGGCAGCGAGAAGTAACCCCAGGGCTCCTGATTGCCGAATGAAGGCTCAGGGGTGTCAGAAACCCGCAGGAGCAAGCTCACCCCAAACTGCCCTGATCGGCTGATGGGCCCCTCGAACCCCACTGCTCCCCATGCAGTCCCCATCCCCCCACCCCCACCCCGCCATGGGCTCTTGGTAGCGGAACCTCAAGGCGCTATGCTCTCCTTTGGCAGCCAGCCCCACAGCCATCCCTGGGGCCTCGCCCTTTCCCCTGGGGACTCAGGAGTGCGTCCTGGACAGCGAGGGGCAGGGGAAAGCCCCACTGCTTGGAGGGTGACAGACGCTTTGACACCCTCGCTGGGGACGCAGGGATGTGACGAGCTGTTTGTGTGTGTAGGGCTCACTGCCCGGCAGCTGGACCAGCAGAGCCAGGAGAAGTTGGAGGCCATCTGCAACGGTGAGCGGTGTCTGCTTTGAGCACTGAGCGCTAGAGGGACGAATGGCCCAGGGCCGCGGGCTGGGTTCAATCTCCGACGCCAGCAATGTGATCTTGGGCAAGAGCCACAAAGGGTTGCAAACTATAGATCCCCAAACCCCTGATCAGCTTCCCCCTCACCCTGTGGTGTCTGCTGGTTGGCATGTGCCCAGGCACTTACCCTGACCTCAGAGCTGTGGCCTGGCAAATCCCCAAACTGGGCCTGAGCTGGCTGGCCTTCGCAGACGAATGCCCCCTCCCCGCCCCCGCAACACAGCAAAGGTGGGGTCCTGCCTCCCCGCCTTGCACTCACTAGCCCAGGGTTTGTTGCAGTCACCTCCAAGTGGGGTGCCTGGTGTCAAGCCACTGCTCCAAAGGAGACTGAGGTGACGTCCGGTCATCTACCTCCCTGCTGCGTGCCCGGACCCCTGGGCCAGCGCAGGGCAGAGCAGCGTCTCCTCCACATTTGTTGGGGAAAAGGGGGATGGGGGGGTGACATAGCTCAGGCTCCTCACTCCCAGAGCAGGTTCACAGCTGGGCCCCAACCAGAGCTAGAGAATGGCTGAGCTCCCTCCTCGGCATTTGCTGGAGGGCAGCAGGGCACCAGCAGTTAGGCGTAGCATAACAATGCCCAAGCCCCCTTTGTGAATCTCCCCCTCTCTGGGCTTGAGTGCCCATCTGTGCACTGGGGGGAAGGGGGAGCGTAAATACAGGCAGGGATGAGGCCATCAGATCCTGCAGGGACGGGGCAGTCCTAGAAATAGTGAGTGAATGGGTTTCAGAGTAACAGCCGTGTTAGTCTGTATTCGCAAAAAGAAAAGGAGTACTTGTGGCACCTTAGAGACTAATCAATTTATTTGAGCATAAGCTTTCGTGAGCTACAGCTCACTTCATTGGATGCATACTGTGGAAACTGCAGAAGACATTATATACACAGAGACCATGAAACAATACCTCCTCCCATCCCACTCTCCTGCTGGTAATAGCTTATCTAAAGTGATCACTCTCCTTACAATGTGTATGATAATCAAGTTGGGCCATTTCCAGCACAAATCCAGGTTTTCTCACCCTCCGCCCCCCACACACAAACTCACTCTCCTGCTGGTAATAGCCCATCCAAAGTGACCACTCTCTTTACAATGTGTATGATAATCAAGGTGGGCCATTTCCAGCACAAATCCAGGTTTTCTCACCCCCCACCCCTCCTCCAAAAACCACACACACAAACTCACTCTTCTGCTGGTAATAGCTTATCCAAAGTGACCACTTTCCTTACAATGTGTATGAAAATCAAGGTGGGTCATTTCCAGCACAAATCCAGGTTTTCTCACACACACCCCACAAAAAAAAAAAAAACCACACACACACAAACTCACTCTCCTGCTGGTAATAGCTTATCCAAAGTGACCACTCTCCCTACTATGTGCATGATAATCAAGGTGGGCCATTTCCAGCACAAATCCAGGTTTTCTCACCTCCCCACCCCCATACATACAGAAACTCACTCTCCTGCTGGTAATAGCTCATCCAAACTGACCATTCTCCTTACAATGTGTATGATTATCAAGGTGGGCCATTTCCAGCATAAATCCAAGTTTAACCAGAACGTCTGGGGGGTGGGGGGTAGGAAAAAACAAGGGGAAATAGGCTACCTTGCATAATGACTTAGCCACTCCCAGTCTCTATTTAAGCCTAAATTAATAGTATCCAATTTGCAAATGAATTCCAATTCAGCAGTTTCTCGCTGGAGTCTGGATTTGAAGTTTTTTTGTTGTAAGATAGCGACCTTCATGTCTGTAATTGCGTGACCAGAGAGATTGAAGTGTTCTCCGACTGGTTTATGAATAATTCTTGACATCTGATTTGTGTCCATTTATTCTTTTACGTAGAGACTGTCCAGTTTGACCAATGTACCTGGCAGAGGGGCATTGCTGGCACATGATGGCATATATCACATTGGTGGATGTGCAGGTGAACGAGCCTCTGATAGTGTGGCTGATGTGATTAGGCCCTGTGATGGTGTCCCCTGAATAGATATGTGGGCACAGTTGGCAACGGGCTTTGTTGCAAGGATAGGTTCCTGGGTTAGTGGTTCTGTTGTGTGGTATGTGGTTGTTGGTGAGTATTTGCTTCAGGTTGGGGGGCTGTCTGTAGGCAAGGACTGGCCTGTCTCCCAAGATTTGTGAGAGTGTTGGGTCATCCTTCAGGATAGGTTGTAGATCCTTAATAATGCGTTGGAGGGGTTTTAGTTGGGGGCTGAAGGTGACGGCTAGTGGCGTTCTGTTATTTTCTTTGTTAGGCGTGTCCTGTAGTAGGTGACTTCTGGGATCTCTTCTGGCTCTATCAATCTGTTTCTTCACTTCCGCAGGTGGATATTGTAGTTGTAAGAATGCTTGATAGAGATCTTGTAGGTGTTTGTCTCTGTCTGAGGGGTTGGAGGAAATGCGGTTGTATCGCAGAGCTTGGCTGTAGACGATGGATCGTGTGGTGTGGTCAGGGTGAAAGCTGGAGGCATGTAGGTAGGAATAGCGGTCAGTAGGTTTCCGGTATAGGGTGGTGTTTATGTGACCATTGTTTATTAGCACTGTAGTGTCCAGGAAGTGGATCACTTGTGTGGACTGGACCAGGCTGAGGTTGATGGTGGGATGGAAATTGTTGAAATCATGGTGGAATTCCTCAAGGGGTTCTTTTCCATGGGTCCAGATGATGAAGATGTCATCAATATAGCGCAAGTAGAGTAGGGGCGTTAGGGGACGAGAGCTGAGGAAGCGTTGTTCTAAATCAGCCATAAAAATGTTGGCATACTGTGGGACCATGCGGGTACCCATAGCAGTGCCGCTGATCTGAAGGTATACATTCTCCCCAAATGTAAAATAGTTATGGGTAAGGACAAAGTCACAAAGTTCAGCCACCAGGTTAGCCGTGACATTATCGGGGATAGTGTTCTTGACGGCTTGTAGTCCATCTTTGTGTGGAATGTTGGTGTAGAGGGCTTACACATTGTAAGGAGAGTGATCACTTTAGATAAGCTATTACCAGCAGGAGAGTGGGATGGGAGGAGGTATTGTTTCATGGTCTCTGTGTATATAATGTCTTCTGCAGTTTCCACAGTATGCATCCAATGAAGTGAGCTGTAGCTCATGAAAGCTTATGCTCAAATAAATTGATTAGTCTCTAAGGTGCCACAAGTACTCCTTTTCTTTTTGAGTGAATGGGGTTCATTGTGACTTCTTGCCTGTGTCTGGGGGCTCCCCCAGCTATGAAGGGCAGTGGGGATGTTTAGTGAGGGTTGAAGGTTGTTCCTGCTAGTCCCCTGCTTCCCGCCTCCCAGCCTGCTGCCTTCTTGTCGCGGGCTGAGAGGTACAGCGCTGGCTTGCTCTGCCAGGGCTTTCCAGAGCACCATGGCTCTGACCTCCATTTCCTTCCTTTCAATCTTAGTCCTCAAAGGCTTCCAGCAGGACAGCAAGTCCTCTGTCAGGTGCCTGGCTTTGCAGACCATGCTGATCCTCAAGGCCTGCAAGAAACACCGTCCAGCCCGCACCAGCCTACGGACACTCTTGCACAGGATGAGACTGATGCATACAAGGGAGAACCCAGTCATTGAAGTTGCCCAGCTGCCCCAGTAAAAGCCAGGCTCCCTACTCTCGGGGTTTGGTGCACCAGAGCCCGCCTGGAGCAGGGTGGAACACATCATGCCGCACCATGGCTTTCTCCCCATTGGCCGCCTGCCCTGCCCAGCCACGTGAGTAGTTAACCGCTCAATAGCTTTTATCACCATGTACTTTTTGACAGGTTTCCATGCCCCGTGCAGAGTTTACGTCCCGCCCTCCGTCCCCGTTTCCGGTCGTGTACTTTTTTGGCACCATCAGCCCTTTTGAACATTTCTTTTGTATTATTTTTCTGTGTTTGGCTGGGGGAAGGTTGCGTGCTTGTGCTACAGTCAGGCAGGCAGAGCAGCAGAAGGTCCATTTGCCTGGCCCTTGATCAGGGCGGGGCAGCAACCAAGTAGGCTGCCACTCCTGACGGTGGGGTGGCGGGGATAGGGGAACCCAGGTCCTCCCGCTCCACTGCGTCCCCGCCCAGGGCCCTAACAGCGTGCTGTGTTTTGACATATTTCGAGAAAAAGTATGAACGAGTAGAAAGAGAGGCTGTAGGGGGTTCGCGGCTCCCTCCCCATCCGTCTGGGTGGCAGACCACGCCCCTCGCTACGATACTTCCGGGGTACCTTGGTTCAGGGGAAATAGCTCAGTGTTCATGGTTCTGGCCTGCAGTCAGGCCGACCAACGGTCGAGAGTCTGTTTGCCCGGGGCCCTCATTCAGGGCAGGGCTGCTGTCGAGTAGGGGCTCTGGCCTACAGTCAGGCAGGCAGAGCAGCAGAAGGTCCATTTGCCTGGCCCTTGATCAGGGCGGAGCAGCAATCAAGTAGGGGGGCTCTGGCCTACAGTCCAGCAGAGCCGTCGCAGTCTGGGGGAGGTTAGCTCTCTGGTGGGAGAGTCAGCACAACCGTCTGACGTCCTGAATCGGGCGGGTGCCAGAGCAATCAGGCCTCCTGACAACCAAGTGGGGAGGCTGCTACTCCTGACGGTGGGGTGGCGGTGGTCGGGGAACCCAGGCCCTCTTGCTGTACTGCGTCCCATCCCAGGGCCCTAACAGCCGTGGAGCAGTCCGTTACTGCGTCAGTGGGGAAAATCCGACAGCAACACGCTGGCCGGCTTGTAGTCAATAACACAGCTGAACCCAATTCGGCTGCCCTGGGCTCCTTGCTACACACCCATTCCGTGTGTACATGGGTTCAGGGGTGGCAGGTCTGTAGAAATTTTGGTGGTGCCCAGAACCCGCCCCTACTTCGCCCCCCACCTACCCAAGGCTCCGGGAGGGAGTTTGGGTGAGGAAGGACATCTGGGATGCAGGCCCTAGGCTTAGGCAGAGTATTGGGGTGCAGGATGCAGGCTCTGGGAGGGAGTTTGGGGATGGGAGGGGGTGCAGAGGGAGGGGGTGCAGGGCTGAGGGGTTTGGGAGGGGCTCAGGGCAAGAGTCGGGGTATAGGGGGTGAGGGTTCTGTTTGGGGCTGGGAGATTTGGGGGGTTAGAGAGGCTCAGGGCTAGGGCAGAGGGTTGGGGAATGTAGGGAGATGAGGGCTCTGTCTAGGGCTGGAGATGAGGGGTTTGTGGTGTTGGAAGGGGCTCAGGGCTGGGGCAGAGGGTTGGGGTGTGGGGGGATGAGGGCTCTGTCTCGGGCTGGAGGTGAGGGGTTTGTGGTGTTGGAGGGAGCTCAGGGCTGGGGCAGAGGGTTGGGGTGTGGGGGGATGAGGGCTCTGTCTAGGGCTGGAGATGAGGGGTTTGTGGTGTTGGAAGGGGCTCAGGGCTGGGGCAGAGGGTTGGGGTATGGGGGGGATGAGGGCTCTGGCTAGGACTAGGGATAAGGTGTTTGGGGTGTTGGAGGGGCTCAGGGCGAGGGTTAAGGGTGAGGTGGAGAGGTGAAAGCTCTGGCTGGGGGTGTGGGCTCTGGGGTGGGGCAGGGCTGGGGATGAGTTTGGAGTGCAGGCAGGCTGCTCTGGGATAGGGGTCAGAGAGGAGGACTCCCCCCAGCCCTTTCCCTGCCGGCAACAGCGAGCTCTGGGGGAGGACAGTGAGTGGCAGCCCCACCAGCTTCTCAGTGTCCCTGGCATCTGGCAGCCCCGCTGGGTCTCTGTCAGGATAGCACTCTCCGTTACGTCTATGCTTCCACAGTGGGGAAGAGACATGCTGCTCATCTGGCAGCTCTCTCCCTTCTGAGCTGGAGGCCCAGCCTTTTATAGTGCCTCTTCCTGCCCCGCCCCTCTGCTGCCATGGGTGTCCCGGTTCTGCCCACCAGGGGGTGTTCGCGGCTCCCTCCCAGGCTGCCAGGGCAGGAGACCACGCCCCCTCATGACAGAGAATTAAAGGAGTTTTAAAGGAAAGGAGTTTTAAAAAAAGAAAGATTGCTTAGCCTTAGAAGAAAAAAGGAAAGAAAGGTGATTTTAAATAGAAGGAAGAGGGGAAACTATAGAAAGCAACAAGAGAGAGGAGTGTTTTTTATAGATTAGTAAGACCGTGGTAAAAGGTTATTGTTGTTGGGACTAAAAAATAATAAGAGTAAAAAAATTGAAATCAATTTTAAAAAGCAAAGGCTCATTAAAAAAAAGAGGAAACTCTAAAGGAAGGTTGAGAAGGTCGGGTGAAAGAAATCACACGGCCGAAAAATGAGCTAGAGATCCTGTGTCAGTGACACAGGGCTGTGTAAAGTACAGAAAACAGAAAGAGAGAGAAAGATCCTTTTTTGTTACTAAGCAGAACACAGAGCTGTGGGAAAGATCCTTTTTTTGGTTAGTGAGAGAAGGAGAGCATAGAAAACAGGAAGAGATCCTTTTTGGTTAGTGAGACAAGGAAAGTATAAAGAAAAGGAGTCCTTGTGGCACCTTAGAGACTAACAAATATATCTGAGCATAAGCTTTCATGAGCATCCAATGCGTTGGTCTCTAAGGTGCCACAAGTCCTCCTTTTCTTTTTGCGAAAACAGACTAACACGGCTGCTACTCTGAAACCTGTTATTATACAAGGAAAGTATAGCAAGCTGCAGGGGGAGCGGAGGGGGAGGGGGAAGAGAACTTACCCTTCATAGAATCATAGAATCATAGAATATCAGGGTTGGAAGGGACCTCAGGAGTTCATCTAGTCCAACCTCCTGCTCAAAGCAGGACCGATCCCCGACTAAATCATCCCAGCCAGGGCTTTGTCAAGCCTGACCTTAAAAACTTCTAAGGAAGGAGATTCCACCACCTCCCTAGGTAACACATTCCAGTGTTTCACCACCCTCCTAGTGAAAAAGTTTTTCCTAATATCCAACCTAAATCTCCCCCACTGCAACTTGAGACCATTACTCCTTGTTCTGTCATCTGCTACCACTGAGAACAGTCTAGAGCCATCCTCTTTGGAACCCCCTTTCAGGTAGTTGAAAGCAGCTATCAAATCCCCCCCATTCTTCTCTTCTGCAGACTAAACATCCCAAGTTCCCTCAGCCTCTCCTCAAAAGTCATGTGTTCCAGACCCCTAATCATTTTTGTTGCCCTCCGCTGGACTCTTTCCAATTTTTCCACATCCTTCTTGTAGTGTGGGGCCCAAAACTGGACACAGTACTCCAGATGAGGCCTCACCAGTGTCGAATAGAGGGGAACGATCACGTCCCTCCATCTGCTGGCAATGCCCCTACTTATACATCCCAAAATGCCATTGGCCTTCTTGGCAACAAGGGCACACTGTTGACTCATATCCAGCTTCTCCTCCACTGTAACCCCTAGGTCCTTTTCTGCAGAACTGCTGCCGAGCCATTCGGTCCCTAGTCTGTTGCGGTGCATTGGATTCTTCCATTTTAAGTGCAGGACTCTGCACTTGTCCTTGCTGAACCTCATCAGATTTCTTTTGGCCCAATCCTCCAATTTGTCTAGGGCCCTCTGTATCCTATCCCCACCCTCCAGCATATCTACCTCTCCTCCCAGTTTAGGGTCATCTGCAAACTTGCTGAGGGTGCAATCCACACCATCCTCCAGATCATTCATGGAGATATTGAACAAAACCAGCCACAGGACCGACCCTTGGGGCACTCCACTTGATACCGGCTGCCAACTAGACATGGAGCCATTGAGCACTACCCGTTGAGCCCGACAATCTAGCCAGCTTTCTATCCACCTTATAGTCCATTCATCCAGCCCATACTTCTTTAACTTGCTGGCAAGAATACTGTGGGAGACAGTGTCAAAAGCTTTGCTAAAGTCAAGGAACAACACGTCCACCGCTTTCCCCTCATCCACAGAGCCAGTTATCGCGTCATAGAAGGCAATTAGATTAGTCAGGCATGACTTGCCCTTGGTGAATCCATGCTGACTGTTCCTGATCACTTTCCTCTCCTCTAAGTGCTTCAGAATTGATTCCTTGAGGACCTGCTCCACGATTTTTCCAGGGACTGAGGTGAGGCTGACTGGCCTGTAGTTCCCAGGATCCTCCTTCTTCCCTTTTTTAAAGATGGGCACTACATTAGCCTTTTTCCAGTCGTCCGGGACTTCCCCCGATCGCCAAGAGTTTTCAAAGATAATGGCCAATGGCTCTGCAATCACATCCGTCTACTCCTTTAGGCCTCTCGGATGCAACACATCCGGCCCCATGGACTTGTGCTCGTCCAGCTTTGCTAAATAGTCCCGAACCACTTCTTTCTCCACAGAGGGCGGGTCCTGTCTACGCTGGCAAGTTGCAGCGCGGTAAAGCAGCTTTCTGCGCTGCAACTGGTGAGGTGGACGCACGGCCACGCCACTCAGGGCGCGGAAACAGGGCAGTTGCAGCGCTTTAAAAAAAGCACCGCACAGTTTAAAAAACTTTCTGCACCGGGGCTACAGGCTGCGGTGCCAGTGTAGACACCGAGGTCCATTACGGCGCTGCGATTGGCCTCCGGGAGGTGTCCCACAATGCCTGCTCTCCCCTCTCTGGTCATCGGTTTGAACTCTACTGCCCGGCCCTCAGGTGACCATCCATCATCCCCACTCCGTAAACTCCTTTGCCATTTTGACAGTCCCCTTCCTGTTTGCTCGGTGATGAGTGCAGCGCATCTTTCCAGGTGGCCAGGCCTGCTCCACGCACCAGGCGATCCACCTGCTTGGAGCTATGCCGAGCTGCTGGACCTCATCAGCATTTGGGGAGAGGAGGCTGTACAGTCCCAGCTGCACTCCGGACGTAGCAATTATGATACCTACTGTGACGTTATTGACTTGAACTGGGACCATATAGATCATTGTTGCAACCAAGGTCCTGTAGTGGCACCAAATCTTGTATAAAGGGGGGTCAAATAAGGTGTCTAAGGCAAGGTTATGGTTTGCTGGTTATGATTATGCTCTCTATATGTTTGTGTCATTTTTGTATTTTAAGTTATAAGTATTGACTCGATACTGTCTGTGGTTCAAACTTGTACTATGCGTCTGGGTGACACCCCAGACAAGTTGAAAAGGAGGACTTGTGGCCCTTAGAGACTAACAAATTTATTTGAGCATAAGCTTTCGTGAGCTACAGCTCACTTCATCGGATGCAATGCCTAGCCTGCTTGATGACCGATTAAGGACCATCAGCTACACAATTGACCCCTTGAGAGAAGGCAGACAAGCCTTGGGACTCAGCACAGTGTGCAGGGACCTGCCTATGGACAGAACTCGGAGGTTTTTCCAGGCCACGTGATGGACAGCTTGTTTTGGGACAAAGAAAGAAAGACCACATGGCAAGAGAATATAAAAAGCTGCTGCAGCTCCTCCATCTTGTCTTCAGTCCTGCTTCCTCCCTCTGGAGGGACTTTGCTACACTGAAGCTTTGAACCAAGAACTGAAAGACGCATCCCAGCTGTGGATGTTCTCCAGAGACTTGATTTGAACCTGCAGTTTATTCTGTCACTGCCGCAAGCCTGAACCAAGAACTTGGTCATGACTGTATGTCATTGATTCCATTTCACCAATTCTAGCTCTCATCTATAGCTTTTTCCTTTTATGAACAAAACCTTTAGATTTTAGATTCTAAAGGATTGGCAACAGCGTGATTTGGGACAAGATCTGATTTGTATATTGACCTGGGTCTGGGGCTTGGTCCTTTGGGATCAAGAGAGCCTTTTTTCTTTTCCTGGGGTATTGGTTTTCATAACCATTTGTCCCCATAACAATTGGTGATACTGGGAAACTGGAGCGTCTAAGGGAATTGCTTGTGTGACTTGTGGTGAGCCAGTGGGGTGAGACCAAAGTCTGCTCTGTTTGGCTGGTTTGGTTTGCCTTAGAGGTGAAAAAACCCCCAGCCTTCGGCTGTAACTGCCCTGCTTGAAGCAGTTTGTCCTGAACTGGCACTCTCAGTCGGGTCCCGCCAGTACCAGCATCATTACACCTACGGACAGATTTCACGATGCATGACAGAAAGGGGCGATGACTGGGACACACGGCAGTTTAGGATGAAAGTGAAGCAGCTGCGGAACGCCGACTACAGGGCGCAGGAGGCAAACCGCCACTCCGGTGCTGCGCCTATGAGCTGCCGGTTCTCCAAAGAGCTGGACATGATACTCCGCGGCGACCCCACCTCCATTGCGAACACCACTGTGGATACTTCGGTGGCTCGCATGTCAGTTGAGAGTGGACCGAGCCAGGAGGAGGAAATCTTGGACGAGGATGTGGAGGGGGACCCAGAGGCAGAAGATGACTCGGAGGTCAGAAATGCCTGCGGCCAGGAGCTCTTTTCTACCCCGGATGTTGGCGAAGCACAAAGAGGAGAGGAGGCCCCTGGTAAGTGGATTTGATTTTGGGACTCGCTGAAGTGGGTTGTTGGGGGCAGGAGGGTTGCAGAAAGCAGGCTTGTCTCCCACCGCATGCCACCCTGCCAGAAGCAGAGGGGTGGGACAGGAAGCGGAACTATAAAAGGCCGCCCTTCCAGCTGAGTTGGGAGCGAACTGCTGGAGGAGCAGGACGTCTCTTCCCTGCTCCCCTAATGGAGAGCGCTATCCTGACAGAGAGCCAGAGGGGCTGCCGGCGCTGCCAGACGCCGGGGACTCCAAGGAGCTGGTGGGGCTGCCACTAGCCGTCTACCCCAGCGAAGCGAACAACAACCCTGGGACCCATGTACACACGGAATGGGTGTGTAGGAAGGAGCCCAGGGCAGCTGAATCGGATTCAGCTGTGTTATTGACTACAAGCCGGCCAGCGTGTTGTGATCGGATTTTCCCCGCTGACCCAGTGGCGGACCACTCCGCTGCTGTTTAGGGCCCTGGGTGGCGACGCAGTGGAGCGGGAAGGCCTGGGTTCCCCTACCACCGCCACGCCACCGTCAGGAGTGGCAGGTTCCCCACCTGGTTGTCAGGAGGCCTGATTGGTCTGGCACCCGCCTGAATCAGGACGCCAGACGGTTGTGCTGACTCTCCCACCAGAGAGCTAACCTCCCCTAGACGGCGACGGCTCTGCTGGACTGTAGGCCAAAGCCCCCCTACTTGATTGCTGCCCCGCCCTGATCAAGGGCCAGGCAAATGGACCTTCTGCTGCTCTGCCTGCCTGACGGTAGGCCAGAGCCCCTACTTGACTGCAGCCCTGCCCTGAATGAGGGCCCCAGGCAAACAGACTCTCTACCATTGCTCGGCCTGACTGCAGGCCTGAACCATTAACACTGGGCTAATTTTCCCCTGAACCAAGGTACCCCGGAAGTATCGTAGCGAGGGGCGTGGTCTCCCACCCTGATGGACGGGGAGGGAGCCACAAACCCCTTACAGCCTTTCTTTCTACTTGTTCTCACTTTTTCTCTAAATATGTCAAAACACAAGAAAGCAACTTTCTCCCAGCTAAACACAGAAAACAATACAAAAGAAATGTTCAAAAGGGCCGACGGCACCAAAAAGGTACATGACCGGAAACGGGGACGGAGGGCGGGACGTAAACCCTACACAGGGCGCGGAAACCTGTCAGAAAGTACACGGTGATGAAAGCTCTCGAGCAGTTAACTAGTCACGTGCAATCCCCCCTGTACATAGCAATCCCCCCTGTACATAGCAATCCTCTGTTTCATTTTGATGTTTTTTGATGTATTGTTCTGCTTTTATTTGATATATTAAATAACTGTATTTACAGTGATATATTGAGGTATAAACGATCTACACACCTTGTCCTGTACAGAGCACACAGACGGCTCCCCTGGATCCCACAACCCACACAGGGAGAAAGCTGTCGCAAGCGTCGGCATCTCCAAAATCGTATCAGAGCAAGAAAAGGCACCTGCTATTTCCCACCCTTGTACAGTGTAGACACGGGGTGAGGGCGAGACTCAGTGACCCCGGTTAGTCCTGCTCCATCTCTGCCGTCTGGATTTCCATCGACAGCTGTTCACACTCGAAACGCAGGGCGGGGTGAGGTTCGCCCATCAGCCAAAGAATCTTAATGTAAAGCAGCGCGCTCCTGCCAGTGCCCGTGGCAGATCCCCCATTCGAAGGGTGTGATCATTTCCGCCCTGAGATGGACGAGACCTCGTGTCCTGGTGTTAGGGGGCGCTGTGCTCTGTACCCCACATATCCCCCCTCTCCCTGCCCCCCAGCCTGGTGTTAGGGGATGCTGTGCTCCGGATCCTACATATTCCCCCAGCTTCCAGGGCCCCTGGCCGGCGTTAGGGGGCGCTGTGCTCTGTACCCTACACCCCCCATCTCTCAGCCCCCCTGCCAGGTGTTAGAGGGTGCTGTGCTCTGTATCATATGCATTTCCCAGCCCTCCTGCCCGGCCTTAGAGGGTGTTGTGCTCTGTACCCTACACATCCCCAGCCCCCAGCCCGGTGTTAGGCAGTTTCTAGTGTCTGTGAACTTACTGCATGTACCGGAGTCTATCGGCGCATGCTGGGTGCCACACGCTGTGGGTATGGACAGGGCCCGACGCTGGAACCTGACCTGAAGGTGGGATTGGCCACTGTCCTGGTGGTTAGGACACAGGCAGGTAGTAGAGGGGCTCCGTGCGGGGACCCGATTCTGCCTTTCTGTCTGGCCGATCCCTTCTAATGAGGCTGAACCTGCCCATCTCCCCAGACTCAGCATAGCACAGGACTTGGGGGGCACCTGCTGGCAAAGTGGCCTCAGTCACCACCATACAGGCAGGGGTCATTCAGCTGGTGATAGCCCTTCTCTCAAGCCCCCAAGCACCTGTGTGTCATGGCTGCCTGCAGGAGTTCAGGGCCAACAACTGCCTGGGGGGAGGCCTGGCTAGGCAGGGGCTCAAACCGGGGAGTGTCAGTTTGGATCCCCAGCTAGACGTAGGGGTGCAACACGCCGGGAGGGGGGGGGGAAGAGATCAACTCCAGCTGGTTCATCATAAACCATGTCCCTGAGGCCTCAGTAGAAATGGGGATGTTCCCCTGGCAGTATGCAGGTGCGAAGGACTTGAGAGGGAGGTGGCAGACGTGCCCTTTTGATGGCGGTCCCTGAGCACACGGGGAGAGCAGGGGGCAAACGTCTGTTGGCAAATGTTCATTGGCAAACGTCTGCGACTCACGGGCCCTGGGTGCACACACCCCTACAGAGGAACGTGTACAGGCCCAGCCCAGCCTGAAGAACACCAGCTCCTGTGTAAGGGAAGTCACTGTTTTTTTCACAAGAGCGGGAAACTGACGTTGCATAAGCCAGGAACTCCTGATGGGCACTTTCGTCCCTCCGGGAGACCAACCTATCTAGCACAGAGAACAGGGGGACATAAAGGCTGAGCTGAAGCTAGATTCCTGCTCTCCAGGATGCTGGGGTGCCCTCATGCTTGAGCTGAAGACAGCCTGGGGGTTCCCAGCATTGCCCTCCTGCTGTTTCTCTCTGGGAGCCCTCGCCCTGCACCCTGGCCTGTGTGTTCTCAGGAGGCTGCATGCTGCCAGGTGCACATCCCCAGTGCGGAGTCCCTGGATTAATGCCAGGGGACGGGGACTGGGACTCTGCTCCTGGCTCATTCCCAGGACGCTGGGAGTGTGAGTGGTGGAGCTGCCGGCTCTTGGAACCTCCCTTCCCAGCACGGGGTTGTCTCTGGGGGAAGCCCACCCCAGGAGCTGACATTTGTTGGCCTCTTCCCCAGAGCGCTGGAGTCTCAGCCACTCCAGATTGGGGGGAGGGGCCAGCTGTGAATTGGGAGCCAGATCCGGGTTTAGATGTGAATCCGCCGGCGCTGCAGAGCGTTCAGATGTGGGGAGCCAGTTCCCGCCTGCGCCAGATCACAAAGTGCCACTTCAGCCAGCCGCCTGCCAGGCTCTGGCCGCGCCCCGTGTGGAGCTGCAGCTGGGCCCTCCACAGCTGGGTGCTGCTCCTCCTCCCTGCTGGCCAGCCGGCCGCAGCTCCTCAGCACCTGCCCACTCAGCCCCACCTCAGCGCTCCTGCCTCCCCAATGTCCTCCCTGGTGCTGCGCCTGGCCCCCTGCACCTGGCCTGTCAGTGCCCAGCGGGGCCGGAGCCAAGCACCCCCTGGAGCCATGTGTCAGGCCCTGAGTCCCTCCTGTGCTGGGCTCCCGCCAATCCACAAGCCAGGAACAGGCCCGTGACTCCCAGAGCAAGTATTTCAGTCTCACAGCAGCAGCCTCGCTCCACCCACGCCCCGGCCTCCTGAGTCCAGCTCCAACCCCGAGGCCTGACCACCTCCCCACCTTCGCTGACACCATCACTTCCAGAGGGAATGGCACTGAGGTTGCCGGGGGAACAGGCATTCTCCAGCTGCCCGGAGCCATTGTTCCATTCACCAGGACAGTCCCGTTGGGGACACTGGGGCATGGCCACTAGGTAACTCGAGGGGATGGAAGACCACGAGTGTCGATGAAGCCCCCTCGCACTAGGCCCAGGTGTCCTTGTGTTGGGGACACTGGGGCATGGCCGCTAGGTAACTCGAGGGGATGGAAGACCACGAGTGGCGATGAAGCCCCCTCGCACTAGGCCCAGGTGTCCTTGGCCCCCCCTCCCACCTGGAGGTACTCGCAGCAGCTCTGTGTACTAGGCCCAAGTGTCCTTGGCCCCCCCGCCTGGAGGCACACATAGCAGTTATGCTGAGGATCTGCAACAATATGCTGCGGAGTCAGACTGCCTGAAACTAAGCAAGGCCACACAGGGCAGATATGGAAGAACAATGCTGAATAAAGCAGCTTTATGTAGAGTTTAACAAATGATACAGAGAACCAGGGAACTAGCTGGGAACTGGATTGGCTGGCTATATGGATACTTGGGGCAGCTTGCTATTGGATAAGTATGCTGGGAAAAAGAATGTATAAAAGCCTGTGTAACTTCCTGCTCTGGGTACAGGATTTGAGATTCAAATCTCCCTGTACCTTTTTGAAGCTTCAAATAAACTTTTCTGCTTCTCCACCCCGTTGTGATTATTGGGTGTAGCACACCGGGTAACGAACCAACTTCAGCTGTTGTTTAGCCTCTTGGCACTGGGTGCCGGCAACAGCTTTTGGCATCCCTGGGTGGGCGACGAGGCTGCAATTTAGCCTTGCCCGGACCCCTCCTGGAGGTCGAGGATTGCAGCGAGAACCGACACCCAGCGCGCACCGGTGAGTTCATCGGGGGCCTCGGAGGAGACACGATTTGATCGACCCCGGAGGACACAACGGTGCAACGCACTCATATAGTGGAGAAGCAGTTGTGGACAGCGGTGAAGAACCGGTCCCTTAGACGTGGGGGAGGAGCAGCTGCAGGCCACCGTGAAGAGCCGGTCCCTTGGATAAGATAGGAACCTTTTAAAATCCGGATTATATGCTCTGTTGGAACCTGGGGACGCCCAGAGTTACCCTGTAGATATGGGACAGGGACAGAGCTCAGAGGTTAGGGCACGGTGTACGCCCCTAGAGTGCATTCTAGCAAACTGGAAGGTATTTGGTGCGGATCCAATGATTAAGAGCCAATTAAAACGATTCTGTACAGTTGGCTGGCCTCAATATCAACTAGAGGACCAGGAGTGGTGGCCACCAGGAGGGTCAATTAATTACAACACGATCCTCCAATTAGTTTTGTTTTGCCAGTGAATGGGTAAATGGAATGAATATTTGTATGCACAAGCGTTTATGGCTTTAAGAAATAGAAAAGAGCTGTAATTCTGCAAAGTTGTAATTTGACTCCGACTGGTTCGGTAGTAGCTAATGTTAGTCCCCAGACCCCCACCCCCACTGTAATGGCAGAGCCGGTGTCCCCTTCGGCCCCCACATCCCTACCTTATAAGGCTAGGATGCCTCGGGTTACAGAGATTGCCCCCTCGGTGGGACTCTATCCTTTGCTTACCGAGACTGTTGTGGCTTGCCCACGGGCAGACGGACGTCAGGCTACCACTATGCAAGTTTACACCCATGTGCCATTCAATCCAATAGACTTAGCAGCTTTTAAAACACAAGCTGGGGAATTCTCAACGAACCCAAGCAGGTTTATTTCAGTCTTTGAGGGGTGCCTCAGTAGTCACAAGCCACTTGAGACGACTGTAATATCCTCCTGAGAACCCTGTTGTCTGAGGTGGAGAGGGATCAGGTTACAGCTAAGGCAAGGGGAGCGTCAGCTTTCAAGCGAAAAAAAAAAAGAAAGGAAGCTATCTGTCAAGTTCCTCGCCAAGTAATTGTAAGCGGCTTAGGACATTTCTGGGTATGGCAGGCTTTTGCAGGATATGGATCCCAGAGTTTGGACTGTGGGCTAAACCCCTGTACGACTGTGTAAAAGGAGCGGATCATGACCCCTTCTATTGGACTCCAAAGGCTGACAGGGCATTTAAAATCCTGAAAAGAAAATTGATGGAAGCCCCGGCTCTGGACCTGCCAGATCTCTCTAAGCCGTTTCAGTTGTATGTACATGAATGAAGGGGGGTGGCCCTAGGAGTGCTCACACAGCTGTTAGGAGCATGGAGACATCCCGTGGCTTATTTTTCTAAGCAATTGGATCAGGTTGCAAAGGGTTGGCCGGCATGTTTACGGGCGGTCGCAGCTACTGCCCTAGTGCTTGAGGAAGCGGAGAAGCTAACATTGGGAGGGGTTATGCAAATCTATACTCCGCATATGGTCCGAGCCTTATTGGATGCAAAGGGAGGGCTTTGGCTCACCCAGGCTCGGATTGCTCGGTACCAGGCTAAGCTGTTAGAGAACTCTGAAGTCACCTTACAGCCTTGCCCCTCCCTTAACCCAGCCACCCTCTTGCCAGAAACAGAGGAACAGAAACATGACTGTTTAGAGATCATAGATGTCCAGTACTCCAGCCGTCCGGATTTAAAGGATGTACCTCTCCCAAATGCAGATTATGAGTGGTACACTGATGGTAGCAGTACTGTAATAGATGGGCAAAGGAGGGCGGGTTATGCTGCTGTGACCCTCCATGACACTGTGGAAGCTGAAGGTTTGCCTGCTGGGACCTCTGCCCAGCTTGCTGAACTAATAGCCCTGACCCGTGCACTTGAACTGTCAAAAGGAAAGCGGGTCAACATTTTTACTGATTCAAAGTATGCTTTTGGTGTGCTGCATGCTCATGCTGGCCTATGGAAGCAAAGGGGAATGCTGACAGCCCAAGGCTCCCCAGTCAAGTACGGGCCCCAAATCCTCCGGCTCCTAGAAGCCGTACAACTCCCCTCGGAAGTGGCGGTGGTACACTGTAAAGCCCATCAAAGGGAGGATCAAGATGTGGCCAGAGGTAACACCCGGGCAAATAGAAAAGCTAAGCATGCTGCCACCCTGCCATCCCCTCAGGCTGAGAACGCCCATACGCATGCCCTTATCCCATCAGTAGGGGAGCTTCCAACCCCTCAGTACTCTGGGGAGGAGAGACAGCTAACTGACAAACTCGGTCTCCGGGAAAAGGAGGGATGGCTCCATTCCCCAGAAGGGAAAATCCTCTTACTAAAGGGCCTAATCCAGCCAGTGCTGCAGAAACTACATCAAACCACTCATGCTGGCAGGGAAGCACTTATCCAGCTAATGGGAAAATACTTTATCACTTCCGGACTCCGACCCCTGGCTGCCCAGGTACAGGCGGACTGCTTAGTCTGCCAAAAGAATAACCCCCGACCGGGACATCCTGTGCCACCAGCTGCCCTAGAACCCACTCCGGGCCCTGGACAAGTGTGGCAAATAGACTTTACCGAGTTTCCCCGGACCCAAGGGTTCAAATATCTCCTTGTTATAGTGGATCGGTTCAGCGGATGGCCAGAAGCCTTCCCATTCCGTAACTGCACTGCCAGGACAGTGGCCCTCAAGTTTGTTAAGGAGATCATTCCTCGCTTTGGACTCCCCCGTGGATGGAATCTGACAATGGGACACACTTCACATCAAAAATCATTCAAAGCATCTCACATGCCTTACAGATCCCCTGGAAACTCCATACGCCCTGGAGACCGCAAGCCAGTGGGGTAGTGGAGCGTACCAATCAGACCCTTAAACGGCATCTCTCAAAAGTGTGCCAAGAAGCCTCACTGCGATGGCCTGATGCTTTGCCCCTCGTCCTACTCCGTATCCGCGTTCTCCCAAAGGGTAGATTAGGGCTCAGTCCCTTTGAAATTATGTTTGGAAGGGCATGGCCTATGAATGGCACCCCGGTTCTGTCAGGGGAATGGGAGTTGGGTAATGTTTTTTTGTCACAGTATATGTGTTCCCTGTCTGCTGGTCTCTTGTCTCTTCACAGGTATACCAAGGATTCCCAGCCTCTCCCCTTGGACTCTCCCGTTCACTCCTTACAGCCCGGTGACTCTGTGCTTGTTCGCACCTGGAAAGACGAGCCTCTCCAGGAAAAGTGGAAAGGACCCTATACCGTCCTGCTGATCTCCCATACAGCGGCAAAGATTGAGGGTCACAAGAACTGGATCCATCACTCTCGTCTGAAGGCAGTAACCGCCCCCTCGTCAGCAGAACAGTGGACCGTCCAACCTGCTGACTCCTCAGCTAGTGACGATCTCGGGCTAAAGCTACTGTTTAAAAGACACAAATAGCGGGCACCTTAATGCTAAAATGGGCCCACCCAGGTATTGGAGATCCTGGGTTGGGAAGACTCTGGTCATAATTAATTGGGTAACATTGTTATTCTCTGTATTGGTATTTCCAAACTGTGCATATCGGGAGCATAACTCCTTTGTTTTGCTTGCGCACCATGTTGCTAATTTAACAAACCAGACTGATTGCTGGGTATGTGCTCCAACTCCACTATCCCCCAAAATGGGAATGCCCCTTGACATGCTGCCCTTGACCCTAGCAGAATTAGCCACCACCAAAGAGCAGAAAAGAACGGACTCACCGTTCTGGAACAAGACCTCTTTACAGCAAGCCACCTATCAGGACCAGGAGTATTCAGTTGCAGTACTCACTGAGGGAGTGTTATGTTTTACCCAAAACCAATCTGATCCCTATGGGCATCCTGTGGGAAAGAGCTCCTGTGTTATTACACAGTGGGCTGATGGGTATTGGATAAAGACCAAAAGGGGAAGCCAGCAGTGTGGGTGTAATGGTTCCTCCCCTTTTAGGAAAACTCTTACAAATAATCGTACCACAAAAGAAAAGTTTGGAAATATAACTTGCCGTCCAGTTAATATCTCCAATGTAGCAAGCCAATGGTGGGTTTGTAGTGGTCCCTATGGCGAGTGTAATTTGAACGACACAATTAGAAATGCCCCCACTTGTACCCAATCAAAAAAATAAGATGCCCCCTTAGGGGCATATAAATTGTTGAAAAAAGCCGCCAAAGCAGCCTTAAATATCCCAGGAATCCCCTTAAGAAACAGTCCTTACTGGGCCCTACAGGGTCACTATTTTGTATGTGGCCGAAAGGCTTACAAGGTGCTGCCAGCCAACTGGACAGGTAGCTGTTATATAGCTCATGGAGTTCCTCATCTTTCCATAACTGCCACACTGCCCAAAGGAAAGATTAGAAATGCCCGAGACACCTCTGTTGAGTCACGAGAAAAGACCCTGCGGCGACTGACTAAGGCATTGGAGGGCAAGATGAAGAATCCCCTCACAACCGAGAAGCTTGTAGGGTGCTCTGTACTGGGAATAGCGCCACTGTTTACCGGACCAGCCATGGCATGCATAGGCCGCTATACTATAAGGCTGCAGATGGTACTTGAGAAGGTGGCCTTAGAGTTAGAGGACTCGGACTCAGTTAGTGATTTAGGGTCAGCAGTAAAAACATTAAATAAAGAGGTACAGCAGCTCAGGACGTTTTCCCTCCAAAACAGGCTGGCTTTGGACTATCTCTTGGCATCCCAAGGAGGGGTTTGTGCCCTCGTGGCGCCCCGATGGTGTGTATATGTAAATGATAGCAGTTATGAGATCTATGAAAAGGTGGTACAGGCTGAGGCCCATGCCCGAGCCGGAGCACAGGTTGCCTATACTGCCCCAGAGAACGATTGGTTGCAAACCTTGTTTTCAGGCTGGGGTTTGTCGTCTTGGCTTGGTGGTTTATTTAGCCTGCTATTGAAAATTCTCTTTCCTGTATTGCTTGTATTACTGGTATTATGCTGTGCGGTATCATATGTCAGGGCCCTTTTGCAAAAGTTAATAAGTCATTCTCTTCAGGGCTATCACAAAGTGCTTATGCAAAGTCCTATTGTAAAGAAATAAGTAGCCCAAGTGAGAAAACTCAGAGCCAAGGCTGTTGAGTGTTCTCAAAGAGGGGAGTTGTTGGGGACACTGGGGCATGGCCGCTAGGTAACTCGAGGGGATGGAAGACCACGAGTGGCGATGAAGCCCCCTCGCACTAGGCCCAGGTGTCCTTGGCCCCCCCTCCCGCCTGGAGGCACTTGCAGCAGCTCTGGGTACTAGGCCCAAGTGTCCTTGGCCCCCCCTGCCTGGAGGCACACACAGCAGTTATGCTGAGAATCTGCAACAATATGCTGCAGAGTCAGACTGCCTGAAACTAAGCAAGGCCACACAGGGCAGATATGGAAGAACAATGCTGAATAAAGCAGCTTTATGTAGAGTTTAACAAATGATGCAGAGAATCATGGAACTAGCTGGGAACTGGATTGGCTGGCTATATGGATACTTGGGGCAGCTTGCTATTGGATAAGTATGTTGGGAAAAAGGATGTATAAAAGCCTGTGTAACTTCCTGCTCTGTGTACAGGATTTGAGATTCAAATCTCCCTGTACCTATTTGAAGCTTCAAATAAACTTTTCTGCTTCTCCACCCCATTGTGATTACTGGGTGTAGCACACCGGGAAACGAACCACTCAAGCTGTTGTTCAGCCTCTCGGCACTGGGTGCCAGCAACAGCCTGATGCCAGGACAGTCCCCCTGAACTCTGGAGAGGACTAGAGGTGCCTTAGGACACCTGCCATGCAGCTGCTGGAGAGTCAGCAGGAGACATTGGGTGAGGACTGGAGCCCCCCAGGGCAGAGGCCATTCAGGAGACCCAGCGTGGGGGGAATCAGGCCTGGGATTCTCTGCAGCGGCTGCTCCCACACAGCCTTGGAGAGAGGAGCTGCGAAACCCCCACAAAGCGCTGCCCCGGCACAGAGCTCTGTAGCACTGGGACCCCGTACGCGTGAGCCGCAATCCAGCAGGGCCTTGCGCCAGCCCCACCCTCTCCCATTGCCCCGCTCTGGGAGGCCAGAGCACAGTTCACAATTTAGCACGGACCAGCTGCAAGGATCCTGGCGGGCCCTGGTAAGGTTGGAGCAGCATTTTCAATGTTGGGGGAAAGCGAGATCTGTGCAATAGGCAACGTAGCTCCATCTGGGCACCAGCCAGTTCCTGTTCCCCAGAGGGCTCCCACTGAACCAGGGACAAAGGGGGCAGGAGGTGGAAAGGGAAGGTGCCATCCTGGGACCCAGGAGACCCATGTTCATTTCCCAGCTCTGCCACAGATGCTCTGTTTGTCTTCGAGCAAGTCCCTTATTCTCTCTCTGCAGTGGTTCCCTGTCTGTACAGTGGGGGTAGCAGCCAGGCCCTGCCCTGAAGGGGGCAGATAGAATAAATGCAATCGAGGTTGGGCAGTGCTCGGATGCCAGGGGGATGAGGGCCAGGATGGTGCCTAAGACAGACCGAAAGCAAGGGGGAGCTACAGAGCCGGTGGTGAGAGGGGTTTGGCCTTTGACAATCTGCTCTGAGTGCCTGGGCTGCCAGACCCCAGGCAGCCACTGGCATTGCCAGACAGCCCTGATCTATGGTGCTGCTGCTCTCCCTGTTTCTAGGAGTCACTGCCTCTCCCCGGGCCGAGAACCCCGCAGCAATCATCTCCTGGGGCTGCTGTGGCTCTGAGCGTTAGCAAGGCCTGGGACACAGTACAGGGGCGGGGCAGGGGGGGCTGCTATTAAAGCAGCTTCTGCGTCATTGCAGCGGTGGGAGAGGAAGCAGAGACGGGACCGTTTTCCATCCCGTGGCAGAGCACCCGGCAGCTTGAGAAAGTGGAAAGAGCCGCTCAGGTGGGCTGGGAGCCGGGGGTGCAGAGAGTTCATGAATCCCCGTTCTGCACTGTCATGAGAAGGAGGAACCGGGATGGAAGTGATCCTCCCACTCGGGGATCCAGAGACCCCCTGGCTCCAATAGCATGGACGCAGGGAGGGGCTCTGGCCTGGGGTCTGCAGGAGCTGGGACTAGAGGAGCCCACAGGTCCCTTCCGGCCTAACGTCTGTGACTGTGGGGAGCGGTGTTGGATCATATTAAAGAAGTTCTGTATTAAAATCACAAATGAGTTTGATTCCCAATAGTTTAAAGTCCAGGGTATTACTAATTAAGAGGTCTCTTGGTTTTTGGTGCTGTTTCTCTCCCTCTATGTGTGAAACCTGCAAGCTGCTAATTGTGTTCGTACATTCTAAGACTGAGTCTGTTCTCAAAGCAATTCACAGAGAGAGAGACTCAAAGCAATACTCGAACAACAGAAACAGCACCCAGAGACTCCCCGCCCTTTTGTTGTATTAACAATTGTGATTAAAATAGAGATAGAGGATGTATGTGGATGGATGCTTGGTGTGGATAATAACTGAATGATCAGGGAGGTGCCAGCCTAAGAATCCAGTGTCCATCCGCTGAAGAAGGCGTCAAGTGGAAATAACTAGAGGACCCCCGGAGGGCAGACTGGAATCCACCCAACAGCCTCAAGAAAGGGAGAACCAAAGAACAAGATAACATCTAGCAGCTCGGAGCCCTCAGGAATGTGCTATCTGCTGATTGATTCAGCAACAGCATGATGAAGGAATTCCCATAGACTGGCATAGGAAGAAATTCCTATAAAAATAGACTCTAAAAAGTGAGAACTTTGGGGTCTGATTCTGCAAACCAACTTCCAGGAGCATCAGATGACCATCTGACAAGGCCCTGCTCTCTCCTCATGTCCAGGCCACCTGGCCAGTGGCTTGGCATGAGCAACTCTAAGGCTGGTAACTATGATAACAACCTTGCAGAACCTGTGTGTGTGTATTTGTATGAATGAATGTGTGACTAAATATGAGATTGAATGGAATGTTATAGCTATAACTAAGTGCTTACTATGATTCTTTCTGTATTCACAATAAATGTGGTATTTTGCCTTTTTCGCTTTCATGAGATCCTGTTGGTTTTTATTTTATTGGTATAACAGCGGAAGGTTCCTCCCATGACCCCGGTGGGGAAGGACAGGCTCTAAAGACTTGGCGAGGCCAGAGCAAGTCTGGGCTGGGGCATCCCATGGCTGGGGAGTCACACACTGGCTGGTCTGTGACTCGCCTGCCCATTGTGACACACCCCTGCTGGCTGGCACAGCCTCATCCCCTCACTGCCAGGCTTGGCTCTGGCAGAGCAAGAGCTGGCAGGTGCCGCTGGGGAATGCTGAGCCAGCAGTTCCAGCTCCGCCACCGGCAGCAGAAAGTGGGTGGCCCATTTACGCGCAGGCTTCTGCCCACTCCTGACTCCAGGTAGGAGAATCTTCTATTGCCCACCTCTGCTTTTCCACTGCATCGCCAACAACACCGAGCCTTCCCCGAGCTCCTGGCTGGACGGCGCACGTCTGCCAAGTGCCCCGGTGCCGGCCGTCTAGCCTGGTGCCAGTGAGGAAGTGGGCACCGGCATGCACACAGGAGTGACCCCTTGGCGGCTCCACAGAAGGGGTGGCACCAGTCGAGCCCGGAGGGGACGGAGACAAGGAGGAGGGTTTAGCAGGGCTGGTGGCACGGCATGGGAAGGCGGCACAGGTGGTTAGATGAGGCATTGGGCTGGGACCCAGGAGAGCTGTGTTCAGTTCCCCGCTCCTCTGTAAGTCTTCTGCGTGAAATCAGGTGAGTCCCCGCCGCTCTGGGCCTCAGCTAACAAGGGAGAGCACGTCCCTGCTCTGCGGAGCGGGCGTTGAGAGCCTAAATACCACAACACCCGTGTGCTAAACCACTGGCATGATGGGGCCAGGTAAGTGCCCAGACACTGAGGTTGCCGGGGGAACAGGCATTCTCCGGTTGCCTGGAGCCATTGTTCCATTCACCAGGACAGTCCGATGCCAGGACAGTCCCCCTGAGCTCTGGAGAGGACTAGAGGTGCCTTAGGATGCCTGCCGTGCAGCTGGTGCAGAGTCAGCAGGAGACACTGGGTGAGGAATGGAGCCCCCCAGGGCAGGGGCCATTCAGGAGACCCAGCGTGGGGGGAATCAGGCCTGGGATTCTCTGCAGCGGCTGCTCCCACACAGGCCTTGGAGAGAGGAGCTGTGAAACCCCCAGAAAGCGCTGCCCCGGCACAGAGCTCTGTAGTACTGGGACCCCGTACGCGTGAGCCGTAATCCAGCAGGGCCTTGCACCAGCCCCAACCTCTCCCATTGCCCCGCTCTGGGAGGCCAGAGCACAGTTCACAATTTAGCACGGACCAGCTGCAAGGATCCTGGCGGGCCCTGGTATGGTTGGAGCAGCATTTTCAATGTTCGGGAAAAGCGAGATCTGTGCAATAGGCAACGTAGCTCCATCTGGGCACCAGCCAGCTCCTGTGCCCCAGAGAGCTCCCACAGCTCCCACTGAACCAGGGACGAAGGGGGCAGGAGGTTGAAAGAGAAGGTGCCATCCTGGAACCCAGGAGACCCATGTTTATTTCCCAGCTCTGCCACAGATGCTCTGTTTGTCTTTGAGCAAGTCCCTTCTTCCCTCTGTGCTGTAGTTCCCTGTCTGTGCAGTGGGGGTAGCTGCCAGACCCTGCCCTGAAGGGGAGAGTTAGAATAAATGCAATGGGCAGTGTTCAGATGCCAGGGGGATGAGGGCCAGGATGGTGCGTAAGACAGACCGAAAGCAAGGGGGAGCTACAGAGCCGGTGGTGAGAGGGGTTTGGCCTTTGACAGTCTGCTCTGAGTGCCTGGGGTGCCAGACCCCAGGCAGCCACTGGCATTGCCAGACCTCCCTGATCTACGGTGCTGCTGCTTTCCCTGCTTCTAGGAGTCACTGCCTCCCCCTGGCCGAGACCCCCGTGTCATGGAGTCCCCGGGCGACGCTCTGGAACTGCTCCCTACGAAGTCAGTCAGGACTCTGGGGAAGTCTCCTTTCTGTGAACAGCCTGTCCGCAGGGCAAAGAGCTCACACAGCTTCCACCTTCCTGGGTCTGACCTCTGAGCATTCAGCCTCCTCTGCTCCTCCGTGAGCTTCCCACAGCGAGCCCGTCCAGGCAGGCTCCTGGGGAAGCCGGAGGGTCCTGCACCCCAGCTCCGCAGTCAGACGTGACTCTCAGCCAGCCAGTAAAACAGAAGGTTTATTAGACGACAGGAACATGGTCTAACACAGAGCATGTAGGTGCAGAGAACAGGACCCCTCAGCTGAGTCCATTTTGGGAGGTAGTGAGCCAGACAACCATGTCTGTACTTCACTCCATGTCCCCAGCCAGCCTCAACTGAAACTCTCTTCAGCCCCTCCTCCTCTGGGCTTTGTCCCTTTCCCGGGCCAGGAGGTCACCTGATTCCTTTTTTCTCCAACCCTTTTAGCTCTCACCTTGTAGGGGGGAAGGGCCAGGCCATCAGCACCCAGGAAATAGGGTGTCGGCCATTCTCTGTGTCCAGACCCCTGCACATACCTGCCCTCTAGGGCTCTGCAAAGATCATACACCCTTACGCCACCACCTAGATACTTAAGAACTGCATAGGGGAAACTGAGGCACCCCCACACTATTCGGAGGAAACATTAAGAACAGTCCCACTTCGTCACATCCCACAGCAATCATCTCCTGGGGCTGTCATGGCACTGAGCATTAGCAAGGTCTGAGACTCAGTTGGGCGGGAGGAGGAGGCTGCTATTAAAGCAGCTTCTGCGTCGTTGCAGCGGTGGGAGAGGAAGCAGAGATGGGACCATTTTACACCCTATGGCCAAAGCACCCGGCAGCTTGGGAAAGTGGAAAGAGCCTCCCATGTGGGCTGGGAGCTATGGGTGGGGAGAGTTCATGAATCCCCGTTCTGCACTGTTACGAGAAGGAGGAACCGGGATGGAACTGATTCTCCCACTCGGGGACCAGAGACCCCCTGGCTCCAATAGCATGGATGCAGGGAGGGGCTCTGTCCTGGGGTCTGCAGGAGCTGGGACTAGAGGAGCCCAGCGGTCCCTTCCGGCCTAACGTCTGTGACTGTGGGGAGCGGAAGTTCCCTGCCATGGCCCCGGTGGGGAAGGACAGGCTCTAAAGCCTTGGCGAGGCCAGAGCAAGTCTGGGCTGGGGCATCCCATGGCTGGGGAGTCACACATTGGCTGGTCTGTGACTCGCCTGCCCATTGTGACACGCCCCTGCTGGCTGGCACAGCCTCATCCCCTCACTGCCAGGTTTGGCTCTGGCAGAGCGAGAGCTGGCAGGTGCCCCTGGGGAACGCTGAGCCAGCAGATCCAGCTCCGCCACCGGCAGCAGAAAGTGGGTGGCCCATTTACGCACAGGTTTCTACCCACTCCTGACTCCAGGTAGGAGAATCTTCTATTGCCCACCTCTGCTTTTCCACTGCATCGCCAACCACACCGAGCCTTCCCCGAGCTCCTGGCTGGGCGGTGCATGTCTGCCAAGCGCCCCGGTGCCGGCTGTCTAGCCTGGTGCCAGTGAGGAAGTGGGCACCGGCATGCGCACAGGAGGGAGCCCGGGGCGGCTCGACAGAAGGGGTCGCACCAGTTGAGCCCAGAGGGGACGGAGACAAGGAGGAGGGTTTGGCAGGGCTGGTGGCACGGCACGGGAAGGCGGCACAGGAGGTTAGATGAGGCATTGGGCTGGGACCCAGGAGAGCTGTGTTCAGTTCCCCGCTCCTCTGTAAGTCTTCTGCATGAGATCAAATGAGTCCCCGCCGCCCCTGGCCTCAGCTAACGAGGGAGAGCAAGTCCTTGCTCTGCGGGGGGGTTGAGAGCCTAAATACCACAACACCCGTGTGCTCAGCCACTGGCATGGTGGGGCCAGGTAAGTGCCCAGACCGGGAGGTAGCTGGTGGCCCTGCCCCTCGTCCTACTCCAGCCCTGCTCTCGCTCCAGCCTCGCTCCACCCACGCCCCGGCCTCCTGAGTCCAGCTCCAACCACGAAGCCTGACCACCTCCAGCACCCTTGCGGACACCATCACTTCCAGAGGGAATGGCACTGAGGTTGCCGGGGGAACAGGCATTCTCCGTCTGCCCGGAGCTATTGTTCCATTCACCAGGACAGTCCGATGCCAGGACAGTCCCCCTGAGCTCTGGAGAGGACTAGGGGTGCCTTAGGACGCCTGCCGTGCAGCTGCTGCAGAGTCAGCAGTTGACACTGGGTGAGGAATGGAGCCCCCCAGGGCAGGGGCCATTCAGGAGACCCAGCGTGGGGGGAATCAGGCCTGGGATTCTCTGCAGCGGCTGCTGCCACACAGGCCTTGGAGAGACGAGCTGCGAAATCGCCACAAAGCTCTGCCCCGGCACAGCCTGCCTGCCTGCTGCTCTCCCGCCTTCTGCTCCTTCCCCTTCACGGTGGGGTCAGAGCAACTCCTGCTGCTCACTAGCCCGTCCCCGGCACCCCACCACGCTTCCCTCCCCCACCTGGGACCTGCCACGGCCCCAATATTCCTGGGGGAAGGGATCAGGGTAATTTCCCTGGGCAGGAAGAATCCTGAGTGGTTGGATGCAGCCTGTCTGCTGGGCAGTTTGTGAACCAGCAGAAGGAGAGGCGGGAGTGACCCGGGGGAGGCCTTTTGGCCTGCGGGATGGGCCTGGGAGTCCGGAGCCCTGGGTTCTAATCCTGCCTGTACTGCTGCCTGCCTGGGTGACTTTGAGCACATCCATTGGCTTGTTTCCCTGCTGGCAGCTGTAGGCACTGGTGGAACGGCCATACGTGGACTGGCCCTGATGCTGAACGGGGCAGTCGCCTCTCACCTCTCACAAGCAATGCCTTGTCCTGGCTTCTTGCAGGATGGCTGAGGAAGTCCGCAAGGTCCCCTTGAAGCCCATCCGTGCCTGGGAGGAGACGAGACCTCCTCGAAGGAAGAGTCCGCGGAAGAGCCCACAGCAGCAGCAGGAGCTGTGTGTGCCTCAGCCCTTCCATGCTGGTGAGTGGGTGCCTCCTGGGTGGGCGGAGGGGCTGCAAAAATGGCCGGGGCCATGGCCCTGCATTGCGGTGGGGCTTGGCCCCCTGGGGGTTGGGGTTGCAAGACCAGGGTGTCAGTGGCGGGAGAAGACTCCATCACCTTTGTACAACTCTGGGCTGCCATGAGATGGAGAGACAGGGAAACCCAGGCAGGGGGGAATGGCCCCTCCTGCTGGCAGCAGCTGCAGCCCCGACATCTGATCGGGGCATTAGGGGCGGCAGCAGAAGCATCAGGTGGAGACTGACTGAATTGCCCACCCCGATCCGTCACACACAGGGTCAGAAGATGTTTTCCACCAGTCGAAGGGGATGCTCTGTGCACGGTGGGTTGTTAAGCCTAGGATTGCAGGGCGCCGGCCAAAGCATGAGATGCCCCCTGATGTTGCAGCCCCATCTGCTGGCTCCTTTGCAGGGGGGTGACGCATGGCACAGCACAGGGCATTTGGGTGGGGGGGTTCATGATGGGAGCCCAGGGCTTGCCCAGGTTACACCCCGTGGCTGTCAATGGCAGGAGAGGCAGTCAGAGGAAGCAGAACGGGCAGGCCCTGGGTCCCCGTATCCCGCGCAGACTGGGTAGCTCCTCCCTCTCCCGCAGCAGGGAGCAGAGCGATTCACTGCCAGTCCCTCTGCCCCCTCCAGCAATGGCCCGGAGAACGGGGACACCACTCAGAGCCTGACATCATGCCTCCTTCCAGGTGTGGTGCTGCATGCTGGGTGCGGGCAGGGAAGTGGGGTGGCCGCTGGGAACCAGGGCTCTGACTGGATCTTTGCTGGGCTGAGCAGCAAAGAGTTGGGGAAACCAGGGATGGCTGTGCCAGACCCTGTTGTGCATCGGGGCTGCTACCCTGCTGGGGTGGGAGTGGGGGGCAAGGGTTTCTGCTAAGATCTCTGTCACCCAGCCTGCAGCTTGGCAGCCCCAGGTATGACCACTGCTCTGTCTTTGATCAGATTCACCATCACCTAGGAATGCCTCCTGTTTTATGGGGCCAGACTCGCAGGAGAAAGAGACCCTAGACTACATCAACACCTTTCTCAAGGGCAATGAACTGGTACCAAGAGCCCTCCTCTGATGTCTCAGCTACTGCCCTGTCCACATGCAGTATCCGTCCTTCTCCGGATGAGGCATGGATTTTAAGGCCAGACGGGACCACTGTGACCTCCTGTATAACACAGGCCAGAGACCTGCCCCCAAATAATTCCTGTTTAAACTAGAGCATCTTAAAAACATCCTCTCTTGAGTTACAAAAGGCACGCACCATGCCCCTTGCCCACTGGATTTGGCCAGTCCCCAGCATGATGGGTTGCCCCCCTTTGAGGCCTGATGTACTGGCTTATCACTGAGCCCGCCTGTTCTGCCAGCCTGGGCCCCTGTTACCTTGTCTTGTTGGGCTCGGCTCACAAGCCTCTTCCAGCCATACACACAGGCAGGGCCACACCCAGCTGCAGAAAGACACAGACACTGAGATCAGCTCTGGGAAGACTCAGTTGAAGGGCCTTGTCCCAGTTCTCTGGTGCCCACCTCCTTTGGAGTACGGACCCAAAGGTTTTATGACATTCGCCCCCTCCCTCGATGTCGAGAGAGGTATGAACAACTCTTTGCCCCTCCTCCCAGTTACTAATTTATACTACAAACTGGGTTGTGGTATAAACAAGAAACAAGATGATTAACTACAAGAGGTAGATTTTATGCGGTTAGAAGAGATAGCAAACAGAACAAAGCAGATTACCCTAGTAAATAAAGAAAACACACAAACGAAGCTTTATACACCAGATAGATAGGATATCCATTAACAAATTCTCCCCGAGTGATAAACAGGTTGGCAGATTCTTAAGGCAGAAGCTGCCTTGGTTTTGCAGCTTGGCTTTCCCAGGTTTTCTTGCACAGGCTAGGAATCTCTCTCTCTAGCCTAGGACCATCACTTCTCATGGTTCAATCTTTGTCTCTCAGGTGTTTCCAGGTATCTTATTGCAGGGAGTCTGAGGTCCCGTCCCGTTCCCCCTGCGATTTTATTGTTCCCCTTTTATCTTCTCTTCCCACCTGCTGGATAACTCTTTTGCTGTGACCTGGATCCAACAGGTCCCGTTGTGTTGCGTTATCTCGGGGAGGTTTCTATTGCACACAGTTCCTGGGGTAGCCCTAATGCTTGTGCATTTCCTCCAGGAGCCAGTGTTTGGCTTTTTTGCTGTTCTACCTGAAAGGCTGTTTTGAACCTCACAGTGTTTTTCAGGAACACATACACAGCTGAACTTCAGAACGTCACATACAATGATAGCACATGCAATCCAATGAGACATTAATGTCTAGCAGATAAAGACTTTTAGACTGATACCTTACAAGACATACTTGGTACCAAACATATCCTCTTTATATGACCGTGGCGAATATTGGGGTGTCAGGGTGTCACACCCAGATGTTCCTCCCACTCTATCAAGGCCCCCAGTAAGACTGTCTGGATGCTTAGCCCCCATGTTGCAGTTCCTCTTTGGACACCTACCCCGTGAGATCTGCTCCCTCTCTGGTCTGGTTTCACACAGAGCTGCCCTGCCCGCCCCACATAGTCTCTCCTGTTGGGAGATGAATGGCCTTCTGGCCTTCGGCATATCAAAGCCTGAGCAGCGCTGGGGGGAAGCTTTCTGACATCTCTCCCACTGGCAGCTCCTTTCTACGCTGACCTTCCTGTTTTTGTCTAATCTCTGCGGGGCATAGGAGGAGGCCAAGAAACTTGAATTCTTGGATCGTGTCATCACCATCAGCAGGGCCGCCCTCACGAGGCACCCAGAACAAAACCTGGCAGCTTTTCTCTGCAAAGCCCTCCTTGTGGAGAAGATAAAGGTGAGTAAAACACACACTCGGGCTATGTTACTTGGCGCGTTTAGTGATTGGCCTGGAGAGCTCTGCAGATTTGTCTACCTTCAACTGCCAATTGCTGGATCGTGTTGGACGTTTGTCTGTTAGACTGAAGAGCCCATTATCAAGCATTTGCTCCCTGTGTAGACTTACAGACTGTCATCAAGGCACCCTGTAACCTTCTCTTTGTGAAGCTGAACTGATTGATTTCTGGAGTCTCTCACTATAAGGCATGTTTCCCAGTCCTTCAGTCACTCTTGTGGCTCTTCTCTGACCCCTCTCCAATTTATCAACATTCTCCTTGAATTGTGGGCACCAGACCTGGACAGAGGATCCCAGCAGAGGTCGCACCACTGCCAAATACCGAGGGAAAATAACCTCTCTAACAACTGGAGATTGCCCTGTTTGCACAGCCCAGGATGGCATAAGCCCTTTTGGCCCCAGCCTCGCACTGGGCGCTCCTGTGCAGCTGATTACCATAACTGCCAAGTCTTTTCCAGAGTCACCATTTCCCAGGTTAGAGACCCCATGCTGTGAGTGTGGCCTGCGTTCTTTGTTCCTGAACATGTCACTGTATTGAAACATAGGTATTTCCCTTGCACCCAGCTTCCCAAGTCACCAGGTCGCTCTGTATATACCAGTCTCCCTGCACAGAGCCCCAGCACTCCGCAGTCAGTGCCCACTAGGGAACTAGCAACAAATCTGCTCCGTAGATTTGGAAAGTCTTTGCTCTGTGGTGCTGCAGAAAGCTTTCCGGAGCTTACCTCCCTTCCCTGAATGTGGGACATCGTGTGCTCGTGGGTGGTCCAGTGGGCTGGGGCTCAGTTCCTCAATGAGACCTTTGGGCAAAGCACTTCCCCCTCTGTGCCTCAGTTTCCCTCCCATGCCTTGTCTCATCCAGTTAGCTCGTGAGTTCTCTGGGGCAGGGACTGGCTCTCACCGTGTGTGTGCAGCACCTGACACAAGGAGCCTGATCTCAGGTGGAGTCCCTGGGCGCTAATGCTGATGGAGCCTTTGCAGTGCACTGGTGTGTGACGCTGGGGCACTGACCACAGGCCCTGCACTGCGCTCCCCAGCTGGAGCCCTGCACACCGTCAAGCCCACAGTAGGACGACCTGTCTGCCGAGGCCACGTGTTGCAGGCCCTGCGCTTTGCTCCCCAGTTGGAGCCTTACGGGAGCTCGGAGCCCGGCTGGCACTTCCCCACATTGTCTCCCCAGGAGCTGATTGATCTTGAGTCCGTCGACTCCCTGACCAGCGGGGTGCGTCAGCAAGCGATGCTCGCCATCATGGAGCTGAGGTACCCGGCCTGCCCGCCCAGCCCCAGCTAGTGCTGTGTGCAGCCAGACACGCCAGCCTCTTGGCATGGCCAGTTCTCCAGGGCATTGCCCCCTCTGCTCCTCCCCCGTCTTCCGATTCCCCCGGGCACGTGGCACCCGTGGGTTGGTGGTGGAGGATCCTTCGGTGCCTGGCGACCTCTCCAAGTGGCCGTGTGAAGATGTGGGGGAGGGAGCGAGGGGGTTGGACCGGTCCCCTCTGGGACCCGCAGGCGATGGCTCCGGGGGGAGAGGGGCAGTTGGGCACTGCCGGAGCAGAGCCACCGGAGTCGCCGCCAGCTCTGCCAGCTGCATCCCTCCGGCAGCTCAGCGACTCCCTGTGGCTCAGAGGCTGGGCAGGCTGAGCCCTGGCACGTGGCACAGCCTGCGCCATGGGGGGCTCTCTCTCAGTGCCGCTGGCGACCTGCTCTCAGCTTCCCAGAAGCCTGCCCATCATGTCCTGGGAGCCTGAGGCCAACATCAGTGCATCAGTCTCGCCTCAGCCCTCCAATCCGCGCGTGTCTCTTCTCTTAGGAAAGTGAAGCCACTGCTGCGGGGAATGGAGCTATCCAGCCTGCTCACCGTCTGCTTCTCCAGCGTCTTCTCCCTGCCTCCAGCAGAGACCAACCCGGGCGTGGAGGCTGCTCCATACAACAACGTAAGCCCCAAACTAGCCATGAGGAGCCACCCCAAACCGAGGGGGAATCCTGCAAGTCGCTCGTGTCCCTGGGTTACCTGGCGCTGGCATAAGAGTGTAATGATCACAGCTCCTTGGCAGCGCTTCAGCTGAGGACCGGCAATTAGTGGGGAACAGACACTCCCTTCACAAGCACATTCATCCCCAGTGCATGGCTGGGGGCACAGGCCTGAGATCGGCTGCTTGAGATGCACACAGGCCAGGGGTAGTGAAGCTTGGCTGGAAATCTCCCCTCCCCCTCAAATGCGGAGTCCTTCCTGGCTCTTCTCATGCGTTAGACTGTGTGCAGTGGCCTCCCTGGGGACAGCAAAAGCGGGTGGGGTCCTGTTGCCAGGAGGAGTTTGCAGTAGGTCCCCTGCGGGTACAAGTGAGTGGGTGAGCTGGAATAGCAGGGGCTGCCATGGCCTGGGACGTGTCACACGCCAGGGCATTGGTTCGTCGCCTGGCTGGGTAACGCCAATTGCTGTGGTTTCTCCTCTGTGGAGGCATGGGGGCAGGAAGGGGATGAGTCCTGTAGCTGGGGTGGGGCTCTGGGACCAAGGCTCCATTTAATCCCAAGCATGGGACACCCCCGTGCCTTCTGCTCCTCAGAGTACGTTCTAGACAAAGGTTCTTGGGCTGGAGGACCAAGTGCCCCCGCTATATCTGAAAAAGTCTGCATGGCATGGGGGTGGAGGAAGGCAGGATCTGCCGTGTTCTCCACTGAGCCTCATCTGAGCCCGGGATTCATTTGTGTTCACCATGGGCCCCACCAATACTGGCCAGAGCCCAGAGCTAGATTCCCCCAACGTTCTAGTTCTGGGGCCACAGGAAGTCGATTCTGTGGGTGGTTTGTGCTCCAAAAAGAGGGAAATGTCCTCAGCAGATATTCAGTCTTCTCGATCCCAGGGCTTGGGAAGAGGGAATCACAGAAGTGCAGGGCTGGAAGAGATCTCAAGAGGTCATCTACTCCACCCCCTGCACTGAGGCAGGGCCAAGCATTCCTCGACCGTCCCTGAGGAGTGTTTGTTCAGCCTGTTTTTTTAAAACATCCATGATGGGGAGTCCACCACTTCCCTAGGTCACCTGTTCCAGTGCCTAGCCACCCTTAGACTTTTTCCAAATATTTAACCTCAATCTCCCTTGCTGCAGATTAAGCCCATTACTTCTTGTCCTACCTTCAGAGGACGTGGAGAACAATTAGTCACCATCCTCTGTGAAACAGCCCTTAACGTATTGGAAGAGTGTTAGGAGGTGCCCCCTCCGTCTTCTCAAGACGAAACATGCCCAAGTCATTCACTCTTTCTTCATAGGTCAGGTTTTCTAAACCTCTGATCATTTTTGTCGCTGTCCTCTGGACGGGCCCCAGTTTGTTCACATCTTTCTTAAAGCGGGGTGCCAAGAACTGGACACAGTGCTCCAAGCTAATACACCTCAGAATGACATTTCCCTCTTTCACAACAGCATCACACTCTTGATTCCTATTCAGTGTGAGATTCACGCTAACCCCCAGATCCTTTTCTGCAGTCCTGCCACCTAGCCGGTTATCCCTCACTTTGTTTTTATGCATTTGAGTTTTCCTTCCTAAGTGCGTTACGTCACATTGGTTTTGACTGAATTTCATCTTGTTGACTTCAGACCAACTCTCCAATTTGGCAAGCTCATTCTGAAGTCTAATCTGTCCTCCAAAGTGCTTGTAATTCTCCCCAGCTTGGTGTCATCCGCCAACTTGACAAGCATACTCTCCTCTCTGTTAACCAAGTTCTTCATGAAAATATTGAGCAGTACTGGACCCAGGCACACCCCTGGGGGACCCCACTTCAGACACCCTCCTAGTTTGCCAGCGAGTCAGTGATAACTCCTCTTTGAGGATTGCCTTTCCATCAGTTGTGTGCCCACTTTAGAGTAGTCTCATCTGGATCATATTGGCTTAGTTTGCTTATGAGAATGTCTTGTGGAACTGTGTCAAAAGCCTTATGAAACTTCATATACATCATCATATACTGCCTCCCTCCATCCACTAGGCAAGTAACCCGGTCAAAGAAGGAAGTTAGATTTGTTTGGCATGGTTTGTTGTGGACAAATCCATGGTGCTATTCCTTATCACCCTATTTTCTCCTCTAGGTTCTTACAAACTCTTTAATAATTTGTTCAATAATCTTTCTGGGTACCAAAGATAGGCTGACAGGTGGATAATTCCGTGGGGCCTCCTTGTTCCCCTTTCTGAAGATAGGCTCTGTGGCTGCCCTTCTCCAGTCCTCTGGGACCTTCAGCCCTCCTAAAGGTTCAGAGATTGCTTTGTCTAGCTCCATCTCGTGTGAATATCATGAGGCTCTGCCAACTTGAATACATCTAACTGACCTAAATTGTCTATTATCTGTTCTCTCCCTACTCTGGCCTGTATTTCTTCCCCCTTGTTGTTAATATTGTGGTCATCATCTAGTCGCCATTAACCTTTTTAGTGAAAACTGAAGCAAAAAAGGCATTAAACACCTTGGCTTTGTCTGTATCATCCATTATTTGCTCTGCTTCCCTGCTGAGTTTGGCCCCACACTTTCCTTTGTCTTTCTCCTAATGCATTTACAGAGCTGCTTCTCTTTGCCTTTTATGTCCCTTGCCAGTTAGAACTCATTTTTGCCTTAGCCTTTCTGATTTTCACTCTATGTGCTTGTGCTATTTTTTGGTCCTTCTCCTTCGCAATTTGTCCCAATCTGTTTCTCTCAGGTCCTGCTCCCCTGGACCGCATCCAAGGAGGTGCATGTGCGGCTGAGGGCAGTGGGAAGAATCACCTGGCTGACCAAATTCATCTCCGGTCAACACAAATTCAAGGTGAGCAGCCTGTGACTCTGGCCATCTCCTAACTGCACTGAGCAGGCTCGTGGTACAGCGCTCCCTGGCAGGGAAAACCTGGGCCTGGAATAGTAACTCAGCAAGATCCTCGGTAGGAGTCCAATCTAATGAGCCCTGATGTGGACAGGTCTGTCCTCTGACTCCAGTGGGCCTTGGGTGGAGCCCCATCATTCTATCTCCAAGGACTCTCCCCGCTGTTCCCCTAGGACCAAAGTCTGCTCCGCAGGGTCAGCAGATTTACACAGGATCGCCTTGAGAGCACCCTCTGAACCCAGGTGTCTCTTCACCCCCTTTGTCAGTTGCCCCCGGGACGCTTTGGCATCAGCTCCTGCCAGGCTGCCAGATGAAGACCCCCTGCTCTGGGTGCTCAGGGCCATTGAGCTGCTGCAGCTGCTCCATCCCCCCTGTGGCAGGGCCTCCCCTCCGGCAGCTGGAGGGGGGCGCTTGGATGATATGCCCCCAGAGGCTGGGGCAGCAGAAGAGAAGGAGGGAGGTGGGAGGGGACACAGTGAAAGGGATGGGAGGGGCCAAAGGAGCCAAAGCAATGGGGAGTGGGTCAGGGGAGGCTGTGTAGACCCCAAGGGACGAGGGCAAGGTGCTTGGTGCGACGTGGGGAAGAGCAGGGAGTGAGCGCAGGGGCTGCAGGAGGGGCAAGGGAAGGTCTGGCAGGAGGGGGAGGCTAGAGGACAGGCTGCAGGAGAGAGCCGGCAGGAGAGAGCCGGCAGGCTGGGTGCAGCGCAGAAAGTGGGGGTTGTGGGGAGCTCCAGGATGGAGTGAGAGAGGCGCAATGCAGAGAAGAGGAGTCCAAGGTGACCTCACGCTCCTGGACCTGAGGTCAGTGGAGGGAGGGGGATGGGAGAAGGGGCTGGGATTAGGAGCTTGCCCTTGAGATGGAGACTGGACGTTAGTTCATTCCTTACCCAGGTCCCCACTCGAGGGCAACGTTTGCTGACTTTGCTACCCAGACTTCCCGTCCCTGCTGAGCTTCCCTCAGTCCCTGGTGATGGGTCCCATGACTCCTCCTGCTCTCATTGTCCCCAGTCTCTCTGCGCTGGGCTCTGCCTCCCCCGGTTCTAGACCGTTGCTAGTGCAATGCTGGGGGACATGCTGCACTGGGCCTGCAGGGGCGAGTGACTCCCCTTGCTCCCCTTGTGACCACTTTCCTTACAATGTGTATGAAAATCAAGGTGGGCCATTTCCAGCACAAATCCAGGTTTTCTCACCCCCCCCCCCCAAAAAAAAAAAAACCACACACACACACAAACTCACTCTCCTCCTGGTAATAGCTTATCCAAAGTGACCACTCTCCCTACAATGTGCATGATAATCAAGGTGGGCCATTTCCAGCACAAATCCAGGTTTTCTCACCTCCCCACCCCCATACATACACAAACTCACTCTCCTGCTGGTAATAGCTCATCCAAACTGACCATTCTCCTTACAATGTGTATGATTATCAAGGTGGGCCATTTCCAGCATAAATCCAAGTTTAACCAGAACGTCTGGGGGCGGGGGGGGGGGGGGATGGGTAGGAAAAAACAAGGGGAAATAGGCTACCTTGCATAATGACTTAGCCACTCCCAGTCTCTATTTAAGCCTAAATTAATAGTATCCAATTTGCAAATGAATTCCAATTCAGCAGTTTCTCGCTGGAGTCTGGATTTGAAGTTTTTTTGTTGTAAGATAGCGACCTTCATGTCTGTAATTGCGTGACCAGAGAGATTGAAGTGTTCTCCGACTGGTTTATGAATGTTATAATTCTTGACATCTGATTTGTGTCCATTTATTCTTTTACGTAGAGACTGTCCAGTTTGACCAATGTACCTGGCAGAGGGGCATTGCTGGCACATGATGGCATATATCACATTGGTGGATGTGCAGGTGAACGAGCCTCTGATAGTGTGGCTGATGTTATTAGGCCCTGTGATGGTGTCCCCTGAATAGATATGTGGGCACAGTTGGCAACGGGCTTTGTTGCAAGGATAGGTTCCTGGGTTAGTGGTTCTGTTGTGTGGTATGTGGTTGTTGGTGAGTATTTGCTTCAGGTTGCGGGGCTGTCTGTAGGCAAGGACTGGCCTGTCTCCCAAGATTTGTGAGAGTGTTGGGTCATCCTTCAGGATAGGTTGTAGATCCTTAATAATGCATTGGAGGGGTTTTAGTTGGGGGCTGAAGGTGACGGCTAGTGGCGTTCTGTTATTTTCTTTGTTAGGCGTGTCCTGTAGTAGGTGACTTCTGGGATCTCTTCTGGCTCTATCAATCTGTTTCTTCACTTCTGCAGGTGGGTATTGTAGTTGTAAGAATGCTTGATAGAGATCTTGTAGGTGTTTGTCTCTGTCTGAGGGGTTGGAGGAAATGCAGTTGTATCGCAGAGCTTGGCTGTAGACGATGGATCGTGTGGTGTGGTCAGGGTGAAAACTGGAGGCATGTAGGTAGGAATAGCGGTCAGTAGGTTTCCGGTATAGGGTGGTGTTTATGTGACCATTGTTTATTAGCACTGTAGTGTCCAGGAAGTGGATCACTTGTGTGGACTGGACCAGGCTGAGGTTGATGGTGGGATGGAAATTGTTGAAATCATGGTGGAATTCCTCAAGGGGTTCTTTTCCATGGGTCCAGATGATGAAGATGTCATCAATATAGCGCAAGTAGAGTAGGGGCGTTCGGGGACGAGAGCTGAGGAAGCGTTGTTCTAAATCAGCCATAAAAATGTTGGCATACTGTGGGGCCATGCGGGTACCCATAGCAGTGCCGCTGATCTGAAGGTATACATTCTCCCCAAATGTAAAATAGTTATGGGTAAGGACAAAGTCACAAAGTTCAGCCACCAGGTTAGCCGTGACATTATCGGGGATAGTGTTCTTGACGGCTTGTAGTCCATCTTTGTGTGGAATGTTGGTGTAGAGGGCTTACACATTGTAAGGAGAGTGATCACTTTAGATAAGCTATTACCAGCAGGAGAGTGGGATGGGAGGAGGTATTGTTTCATGGTCTCTGTGTATATAATGTCTTCTGCAGTTTCCACAGTATGCATCCAATGAAGTGAGCTGTAGCTCATGAAAGCTTATGCTCAGATAAATTGGTTAGTCTCTAAGGTGCCACAAGTACTCCTTTTCTTTTTGAGTGAATGGGGTTCATTGTGACTTCTTGCCTGTGTCTGGGGGCTCCCCCAGCTATGAAGGGCAGTGGGGATGTTTAGTGAGGGTTGGTGGTTGTTCCTGGTAGTCCCCTGCCTCCCGCCTCCCAGCCTGCTGCCTTCTTGTCGCGGGCTGAGAGGTACAGCGCTGGCTTGCTCTGCCAGGGCTTTTCAGAGCACCATGGCTCTGACCTCCATTTCCTTTCTTTCAATCTTAGTCCTCAAAGGCTTCCAGCAGGACAGCAAGTCCTCTGTCAGGTGCCTGGCTTTGCAGACCATGCTGATCCTCAAGGCCTGCAAGAAACACCGTCCAGCCCGCGCCAGCCTACGGACACTCTTGCACAGGATGAGACTGATGCATACAAGGGAGAACCCAGTCATTGAAGTTGCCCAGCTGCCCCAGTAAAAGCCAGCCTCCCTACTCTGGGGGTTTGGTGCACCAGAGCCCGCCTGGAGCAGGGTGGAACACATCATGCCGCACCATGGCTTTCTCCCCATTGGCCGCCTGCCCTGCCCAGCCACGTGAGTAGTTAACCGCTCAATAGCTTTTATCACCATGTACTTTTTGACAGGTTTCCATGCCCCGTGTAGAGTTTACGTCCCGCCCTCCGTCCCCGTTTCCGGTCGTGTACATTTTTGGCA